>NW_021636472.1:0-55666 GCF_004799145.2 Neltuma alba
TGACAACACGCCACAAGTGTAATAATAAAGATTAAGATTAAGGAGGTGTTTTGGTGATTAAGAAATATGAAATAAATATATGAAAGGAGTTTTGTCTGAAAGAATTTTTTAACAGTGCTTTTGTTAGAATCCAAACACCCTTTAAATCTTTATGACATATATACTCAAAACCAATTTATACATTGTCATCAACTTGTGACTTATGACTCGTGATTAAAATTAGGGTGTGCATGGACTAGACTGGACCGGGTTTGTTATCAACCCGAAGTCTGGTCCAGTTAAAGACCTCGGGCTGAAAAAAACAAGCCGAGGTCTGGTCCAGTCCAGTGCCAACCCGAGTCGGGTTGGACTGGACTGGTCCTCTGGACTGCCTGGACCAGTCCAGGCAGTCCGAAGCTAATTTTAATTTTGTTTTAAAAAAAATTTCTTTAATAGGAAGCAAGATTGAACTTACTATATATACAAATTTTCATATTAATTCAATTTATCAATTTTCAATTGATCATTCCTTTTCAATTTCCCAATGAAGTCATGTTTTATAATTAATTCTCATCATATAGATCTTAAATTGTAGAAAATAATATATATCTCCTCCGGTCCTTATTATAAGACCCAATTTGACTTTTTATTTGGTCCTAATTATAAGACCCAATCCATTTTTTCTCTTATATTTATGCATTTTTTTTCCAACATAATCCTTCTAATAATGATAGTTTTAGCCAATATACTTAATTAGCAAGGATTTTTAGGAATGATAACACTTATTTATTATAAATACCAACTCAACTTACTTCCTTAATCTCCTCAAATAAGTCAATTGGGTCTTTATAATTAGGACCGGAGGAGTACATGCTCATTACTTCGAAAGTTAATAGATAAATCTTAATTATTTGAATAGATAAAAAATTTATATAGAAAAATTAAATCAAATTAAAATTATATAAATAATAATTTAAAAAAATCGGACTGGACTGGACTGGACCAACTGGTCTGAGGGGTCAGTCCCTAGTCCAGTCCAGCCCGATGAGACTAGTCCGGTCCAGTCTGGTCCAGTCTTGTTTCGGGCCAATTTTTTCTGGACCACGAAGACTGTACCGGGTTTGTTCGGGTTGGACCGAACCATACCGACCACCGTTTTTTGCACAGCCCTAATTAAAATATCTCAACTCAACGTCATATATATTAGGACGAATCACAGAGTAACAAATTATAATTTCATTTTCTATGCTTTATGGTGTGCTCCACAAAATAAAAAGAAATATTAAAAGATACAAAATTCCTTTTTGTTAACACTTATCAGCTACATAAAACTAGCGAGAAATTCTGATTCAAGTCTCATCAAGTTTTTTTTAAAAAAATAAAATAGCGAAAATGAATTTCCATCCGAAAGAATGCTATACAACAAGGAATCTGGAAATAACAAAAAAATCACCAGATTCAACCAAGAGGGAGAGAGAAGACTTCAGCATCTTGAGTCCTGGGCAAAATCTCATCCAATTTTAAACGAGAATTTGCTTAAATATGTTTTGTTTTTAATCTCAACTCAAATTTCATAATTAGGTGAGCCCATTCTCTCATCCAATGTAAAAGTGTGTGTTTAATCACCCTTGTTAAATCTTCCTTTCCAGTGGTAGTAAGTTTCTAAAAATAAAATTAGACTCTTATTTAATCGAATCAAATTGTGCGGAAGTAATCTGATTTGCTTGTAAATGCTTAGCTGAAACGCAGTGCAGTCTTTCTAAAATGGGCCCATTGGATCTTTTAATCAGCCCAAACCTAAGCCCATATCTTTTTATAAGCTCGGATGTTGCAGAATTTGGAAGAATTGCTTGTGCCGTAGTTTTCTTCACCTAAGTCGTCCCGCCGACAGGATGCCGGAGAGCGACCCAGTGGTTGGCCTCTCGTGGCAACCTAAGTTGCCTATTCTATCTTCTTCTTCGAAGGCAGCAAATGTTTCTCAGAGAAAATCTCAACCCGAGGCCAGTAGTAGCGCTATCTGGAAACCCAACTCCGAGCTTGTTCATGGCCTCTTCGTTCCGCCCAGCGACCCCAAAAAATTGAATAAGTTACTCAGAAAGCAAGTTAAAGACACAGCGGGAAAAAATTGGTATACTTCCATTCCGACTACATATTATGTTCTAAATCCTTCTGTATTACTTTGTTATTCCTTTTTTAATCATTGTGATTCATATTTCCTCTTTTGCTTAGGCTTAACTTGGTTATATATACTTGTGATTTGAGACGGAAATTATCGTGTTTTCCTTTTCTTGTTTTCCCCTTTCGTATCTTTGTCAGGTTCGATATGCCTGCTCAAACCATGACCCCCGAGTTGGAGAAAGATCTGAAGCTATTGAAGGTTCTGTTATTTTTAATTTTTGATATCTTCTTTTCTTTTGATCTGATGTATGGTAGATGTTATGTTATTATAGCCTTCATACTTTTTAAAAGGAATGGTATATGTTGATGGTTACAGTTGAGGGGTGCCATTGATCCCAAACGGCACTACAAGAAGGGTGATTCAAAATCAAAAACGTTACCCAAATATTTCCAGGCAAGTCAATGTTTGCACTAAATAGATAGCCGCAGAATTTATATAACTCGTGTGGCATCAATGTTATATAACTTGTGCGTTTATATCATTTGAACATTATCAGGTGGGAACAGTTGTGGAGTCTTCAGAGGACTTCTTCTCAGCAAGATTGACAAAGAAGGAGAGAAAGGCAACACTTGCTGATGAGCTGCTTTCTGATCCTGCCTTTTCAGCTTACAGGTAAGCTACACAATGTCTATTTGTCTTCATGGAATGATCTTGCAAGACTTATTGTCTTCATTTTGTATGCATGCTGCGGTGAGTTTACACATGGATATATCAAGATTCACAGCTATAATTTAAATATCAGAATCCATTTGGGAAAATGCAAGTGACACTCGTGTGATCAAAAGTTTGTCAGTTAGAGGGGGAATGGGTATGTAAAATTATATTTTTTGTAGATGCTCCACTGCAACATTCAACACGCACTGAACAGTGTCTTGTACCATTATAAGGCCCTGTTTGCCATCACAATTAAAATCACTTATAAGCAGATTTTACGTAAGTCGAGACAAAATTTTTTTACATATTTACTTCGTATTCTGTAAATCACAATTAAAAGTTACTTATTAGTTATTGCAAACGGACCCTAAGTTGGATTGCTGAAGGTGCGGCTGTTAAGCCTTTAAAATGGTGTGAGCATGTGGGCACTTCTGGTAACGTGTTTTTTTTTTAGAAGAAAGCACCATACAATGCTATGGCATTAAATGAATGATACATCTGAAGAGTTGATTGTTGATAGGTAAAATGGCATCATTGCAATTAATGTAGCCAAACTCGGTAAAATAAGGCTTGTCTTAGTCATTGTTTCAGTCTCCTTTTTTTGGGTTCCATCTCCCATTACACTCGCACCTTTGTTGTACAAAGGTAGCGTTCTTGGTGTTTTTCCCCTTTTTTTTTTGGGCTTATGATTTTTCTCCCTTTTGGTCTTTCTCGGTTTAAGAGGAGTGGAGGGCAAGTCTTTACGCACGGAATGGGTTATTTGTTTCACATTTAAAAGAAAAAATTCTCTTGCATCACGCTTGATGATGGATAATGGTTAGGCACATGGATAACATTTCTACTTTGTTTGCATGGTGCCCAAGTATACCACCTCTTGTATTTTTGTCCGAAATAAAAAGAAAGAGGCCTCTCTTAGATAAAGTTCAGATAATTAGCTGGTTAAACATTTGAAGATAAGTACTTAAAGACGGAGTTGCGCATTCAAAGGGTAGGCTTTCTCTTATGCTTGCTTGGTTATTTACTCTTTGGTTGTTTATCATTTACTTTAGGAAGCGGAAGGTTCGAGAGATTGAAGATGAAAAGCGACCAGGTGGAAATAACAAGTGGAAGATAAAGGGTCAGAATACACGCGTGCGTGCCAAGGAAAGAAGGGTCAAGAAAAGAAGGGATTAATGAATTGCCACCATTTCGAAATTAGACATTAAATGTTTCAATGGCATTAAAAAGAACACCATGGTGCTCTTATCATGAAGCAGCACGAAAGGATCTTAGCTCTTGAGATTTTGTGCCCCTCCTGGGATGGTTAAAAAGTCAAAGGTAGGGACATGAATAGCAAAGCATTCCTTCTTGTACGTAGATACAATAGTATTTTGGCCTCTTCAAGGTAGATGCAATAGTTACTGACTTACTGCTATGAAAAATATCATAACTTATCTGGTATATCGAATTTATTTAAACTAGGCCTACGATGCCTGCCGTTTCTTTGGTATTATTTTGTCTTGCTTAATGTTTTCTCAAAAGCACTGTTATGTTTTATTTTACAACTAGGAGAAGGGCAAGCCGCAGGGTATTCCGTTGTCCTTCTTTGCCCCCGTTGGCATCCCTATGTTACATTATTTTAACAACGGAGTTTTGTTTACCATTGAAATCTGAATTAGCTGGCCAAAAACGTATATATCAGGATCCTACATAATTTTATTGAAGTTTAGTTCGTCGGTATTTAGATAGCATATAACTAAGATGACATCAAGGTGTTTTTTTTTCTCTCTTTCTTTTCTTTTTTTCCGGTTGCATAACACAGTAACCATTGCACGTGTAACTGGGGCTGATCGAATTTTCTCTCTCTCCAAACTACTGGAAACAACTTCAGAGAAATGAATACTTTCAATCACTACAAATTAAATCATATTAAATTGTCCTTTCCATCCGCCTCCGGTTGATCACAATCGCTTGGGTGTTTGGGGTTGCTGGACCCACGCTTTTAAAATTTTCAGTATCGGACTAATTAATTGATAGGTTCCAAACATCGCATCTTTCCCCCGAATTCTGTTTCTGAAAAATATCCTAAACCCAACAACCTTTTGTTTCTGAAAACTAGCAATCATATCAACGCCAAATACGACAGAAATTCTATTTCCGATAGAAATCGGGCAACTGCCAAAAGCTCGATGTAACGGGAACGAGAGAATCATTTCTCATGCATAATCGTCGAGCATTGTATAATGTCATATCTACAAGAAAATTACCGATTAGAAGAATGGAAGATTGACAGTAAATTTGTTATTTTCTGGAGTCACAATCCTTTTATCTTGCAAAGTGCTTCCTCCAGTAACTTGTGGTAACTTGGAGTTAGGAGGAACCAGAATAATTACTTTCAGGGCAAAGGTTCCTGAGAACCACCCAAACGAGATAAATGCAGATACGCATCGGTCCCTGCGAATAGACAACCAGAACAGTATTAGAACTCTCAATTGTTGAAGCAAGCACAAATGAGCACTTATATGTCTATCTTATCTTTGGCTCTTGGGGCACATCCATCGGATCTGTCTCAATTTTCCCAAGAAAAACGACTAATGCATGACTGACTAACACAAGGAATAGAAAAACTTTGCATTGAATATGATACTTGCTGTCATACTAATAAAAGTCCCGAGGTTAATAGAATTATGCTATTACTCATGCTCATACCCAACTACCGAGCTGTATTGCTAAAATAAGCAATTAAACAACTTTCATAAGGTCCATGGGATCATTTACAATACGTCAAATTAATGGCATCAGATCTAATGGCCAACAGTCCAACACAAGAGGTGCATATTTGCTGCGAGACCTGAGTAGAAACTACAATAGTTGGACATAGCTGTATCGTATTTAATTGCAATCAGATCAGATCTCAATATGTACCGTATCCCCCAATTTATTATCCAGTGAATACATAAAAAGTTGCGATACAGAACTATAGCAGAATACTGAAAGGAAATCTGAATGAAATATATTGCAGAAGACAACTAGAAATAATTTTGCTGATTTACTTACCATATCCTTCCATAGAGATGATTTGAAGATCACCCCCAAAGTACCGAGCATACAAGCGGCTAATAGGAAGACCATATCCATATCCAGCCATTGTCACAGCATTAGCTGTTCCAATATCTGAATGCTCATCCAATGGGTTTCTAGCAGTACTGTAGAGATATGTAAAAATTTTGGGAAGGCCACTTCTTGGAATTCCACCTCCCTCATCTGAAACCTACAATACCAACCACACCACCTTAACGAGGCAATTTCATGCTGGCACGTTAAACCATCCTTTACAAAAGGCCAAAAGCGGATGATTGTGCTTATTAAGATATGGACACAAAGTACCTTTATGGTAACATCCTCTTCCCCATCAGCCACTATTATTCTGATGGGAGGGGCAACTTTGTCAGAATCCATAAATCGCTCTTGGACAGCACGCAGTGAGTTCTTAACCAGCTCGAATACCATAAGATGCAAGTGAGCGGGAACATACCTGTTAAAAAGACATGAACAAACTATAAAGAAAAGGAACAGAAACAACTTCTTAGCTACAAGTCAGAATGGTATAACCACTCTAAAGTAAGAACCGAACCAAAACGAGAAAAAAAGAAGGGGAAAGAGACATAAGGTTGGAAAAGGAAATGACAAAAAATAACATCAAAATCAAAATAAATGGCTTCAGGAAGGTAAGAACTAAGAATCAAGTTACTCACGGAAAAGTAAAACCAGGATCCCCATAAATCTGAACATCTGGAGCACTGCCATATTCACGATAACATATAACACGAGCATCTTCACTAGCAGTCCTTGCCACCTCCATCGGAGACATTTTTGTATGAATATAACCTACAACATGCGGAGCAGGATTGGGATTGTGCAACTCAACGTGCTGCCCTATATCCCACGACGCACAGATTGAGTTTAGTGGTTAGACCGACAACTTAAATCACTAGACTCAAAGAAGCCAGGTAAAGTGTTGTGTGAACTCACCAATAAGCATACGGATTCCAATTCTTGACATGTAGAAGCGATCAAGGAACTGCTGAATATCATCAAGATCTTCATAAACTATCTTTGGAGCCATGCCTTTCTTTAACTGTTGAATGCCTAATGCCATTGTGGGCACCACATTGTTGTGTCTCACCTTGATGGCCTTAATCATTTCAGTGAATTCTTTCTCATCATTCATATTCTTGATCTCAGGAAAAGTTCTGAGATCACGGAAGGAATCTAAGTACCAATCTCGGACCTAAAAACAAAAAATTTAGCACATAGTTCAAAGATCAACTGGCTTTTATTTTTTTGGGGGGGGGGGGGTTCCATATAAAAGGAAAACAAGTTTTGCACCACATGCCTACTTTTATTGAATGAAAGTTGGTAAACTTCCGGAAACCACGACCTTAAAAGCTAGAGGGTTAAAGACCAATGAAAATTATTAAAAATCAAAGGAATAGTAACATTCCATTTTTGTCAGTATAAGCATTCAGTCATAGTAGAATGAAACAAACGTGAATTCATATAGAATAATAATTTATACTGTTCTAAGCAAAGAGTATTATGCAGCTTGCCCAGCTTATCCCGAGGATATAAAACCTTTGATTTCAAATTTTAAATGGACATTTAAGATCTGCAACTCATAAAGTTCCATCCAAGTCAAAAACCGTAATCAGCAAAATAATAATAATAAGGTTCAGCAAAGTTTCCCATCTAGCCCATGTTAAAGGCACTCGAGTTCCTTGAAACCAAGTTGAACTTCACATACTCAATTATTCACATGTCAATTGCAAAGACCAGGAAACTATATTACATTATTAACTAAAATACGAATTAATTTTTTTATTGAAAATATCACTTCCGCAAATTCGCAGATAGTTAATCTCTCAATTCTCACGACTCAGTCAGTAAAGAAAAATAAGACCAACAAATTAGTAAAATGAACTACACAAACAGAATTACCTCGTAAGCAAGGGGAAGGGGTTCTGATTAATGAAATTCACAAGAAAACAGAACATTCAATGTAGGAAGAGAGAAGAAATAAAGAGACAGAACAAGCAGTAACCTTCAGGACAGCAGGTTTTTCAGATAATCCATATGGAAGCCTCTCGAGCTCAATAGCTCTTCTAGCAATCCTAATGGGAAGCTCCTTGTGAAGGAACTGAGCGGAAATCAGCAAATTCCTATCAGTGGGTTTGGACCCAAATTCCATCATATACCTCAAGCTCACCCCCGTCTGCTTCAAACAACTCCATCTGTGAACGTCCTCGATCAATCCCTTGGAAAAGGATTGGCAGGCCTTCTTAGCCGCCATCGCTCAGTTCTGTAGCCAAGAACAAGAACAGAAAGGTCCAGTTTGGGTAACGATAACGAATCGGAGCAGCAACAATCAGCATGCAAGCCAAGTACTACAGAATGCAAAAATGACATAGATAAACACGAAAGAATCCCCAATTGCGAGGAAAGGAGAAAGAGAAAGAGTCCCCTCCCGCAGAGGGAGAAATTGACAGGTGACGAAGATGAGTCCTCAAAAAGAAACTATGGTTAGATTTTAACCATACACGGACAAATTGAAATTTCCTTATTCCGGAGATCAGTATTAATTGATGATCGATGATGATGGTTTATGAAGCCGGAAAAACTGTAAGGCTCTGTTGCAAAAAATGTTCCAATTCCAAGTCTTCTAATTTCAAAATGCCTAATTCCCAATCCCCCTTTTCAAGAGGGATCCCTGTAAAAATCAGCACAGCGGCCCGGCTCACCACGTGATCATTCAGATTCTTGAGGATGACATGATTTGACAAGTGGTTCCAAAAGGAGTAGTACACGTGTCAAGGAAGGAGGCTATTTCGGGTCTTTCACCCCCCCCCAACACCCGGGTTACGTCGTTTCGGATTTTAACCCGTCGGGAAATGATCGCCGGAGCCTGACAAAAGAAGAAGGGTGTGTTTGGCAAGCATCCCAAACCATGGTTTGAGAAAAATGTTAGCCAAACACCCTTAAAAAAATCAAAACCATAGTTTGGGTTCAAAACTATGGTTTTGGGAAAAGCAGAAATTTTTTACTATTGGAGAAAAAAGAGAGAGTGTGAGAGCCTATATGATATGTATCTTGTTATTTTTTTTATAAACATATTTTTTATAAACATATTTAATCTTATATCTTATAAATATATACATATTAATTATTTATTAATTATATTATCTTATATATTATTAATATATGTTAATAAAAATATATTATTAACAATTTTATTCCTTCAAATTAAAATATATCATAAAATATATTTTTTCTATAATTATTATATTAATTTATACCAATTTGTATATATAAAAAGTACTTCTAATAATGACTATCCAAACACTCACACTTTTTAAAATCACTTTTTTACAAAATCTATTCTTCCCAAAATCTATTTTTTTTCAGAATCTATTCTCCAGAAGCTATTCTTCAAACCATGGTTTGATTTCATCCAAACACATCCTAAATGACTAGACGGCGTAGGACTCGGCCCAGTTAGGGCCCACTTTATTATTGAAAATAACTTCCTCATCTTATTACAATTTACAACCAAGATTTAATTAGATAATTAATTATGAATAATATAAATAAGTAGACTCAAAGTCGTACCGAATTACGTATTTAATGTGATTAGAGTGCTATGATTTTTTTTTGCTGTCAACCTTTAAAACCAAGTGACGTGACCTACGGTGTCCAGTTCCCCACAAGCAACTACGGAGATAACGTAAAAAGTAAACGTGGTACGCTTCTGAAGATAAGTCTTACCCCCACACGGAACATAAAATAGTACAATAACCCATGCACATAAGCTCATATGAAAATCATAATAATGAAACAGTACAAAATTGAGATGAGTTTTAGTGACGAAGGGCGTGTATTTTTCTTATTTTTTATGTCAAACACTTGTGTGAAATAAAAGAGTCATTGGTCACCCAAGCGTGGAGGGGAACATGAAAAGTGGTCCAGAACAGAAGAAAGGGTTGGTACGCGTCCCTAGGCATTAATTTTTTGGTATGTTCTGATAATTTTATTTTGAATCGGGCACTTGACATTTTTATCTTCTTTTCAAATAGTGGAGGGGAGACGTGCAGTGCTGTGGCGTGGGTATTTATATGATGGTGTCCCGAGTATGTGTATGGGCGTGTGGTGTCTATAACACTCAATTCAAATATCTTTTTTTTTTTTTTGAGTTACAGGAGGGCGGGATCGAACCCGCGTTACACACACCCACGCACACACCCACACCACTGGGCCAACAGGCCGGTGGTACTCAATTCAAATATCTTATCTGCAAAAGACCCCACTTCTCTTCCAAAATGTGAATCCCAGGGCCCTCGTCTCTGTTCACATGCATTTATGAAGCACCGCCCCAATTTCTGTTCTTATCAAACAAGATCCAAACTAACTAAAATGTTTGCCGTTTGATGCTGAGAGGTAGTGGTAATAATTATGGAATTAAAAGGAGTAGTACCAGAGTAGGACAAAATGGTTGTAGATGGCAAAGGTCCGAAAACCACGTGTGTGTTTAATTGAACCATAAATGCAATTACATCCCGATCATCAATCACCGACTTTTTTAATTGGTGGTGAATTGAATTCAGAAGTATATTGAAGTCATGCATACTTCTGAGTTCAAAAAAAAAAAATTTGCAGAGGTATTTACAAATTATCTATTAACAAAATTTTTAAATTAATAATAAGATCCTAATTTATAATCTTATAAGTTATAAATTGATTATTTACTAATTAGATCAACTCTTATTTGTCACCAATTGCCGATTTGTTGTGACCTACCAGCCTCAATAGTCACCACTCGTTTTTTCCGTCGGACTCAATACTCACCACTCACCACTTAGACTAATTGGTGGGTGTAGGCCCGGGGGGCTCCAATCTAGAGCCCGGTTTGATTTTTTTAACCAAGCCGCTCTTGCTGGATTTGGCCCCGCACCAAAAATTCCAAAGGGAAAATTATTATTGTTTTTTTTTTTAATATTTATTGTTAATATATAACATTTCTTATACTTTTTGTGACTGACCACATGACGTAGATTAAATTTATATTTTAGAATGCCAATATGCAACTAGCCAGCTTGTCTGTAGTTTGGGGAATTTCATAAAACTATTAACTAACATATAACAAATATGACACATTTTTCTTAAAACATTATAATCATATTTCTTAATACTCTGTCTCCCTTTTTCACTTGATTATGGTTAGGGGAGTATCCATAGAGTAATTTAGAGAAAATTGATAAATATGAGAAATGGATCTTATATCTAGGACCAAAACCAACTCAATAGTTAGGTCCTGTATCAAGGACCGGAGGAGTATTTTGGGTTTTTGCTTCTATTTTGAAACCATTATTATTTTAAAGTTATGTTGCTTAAATATTGGCAGTAGTTGTAAAAGTTAGTAATGGTAACACAGTACTTCTCTTATTCTTACTATAAAATTTATTTAATTAATCTGATTAGATTAAGAAAACTAAGGAAGTTAGTTAATTTTAAGAAATATAATATATTTTTTTTAAAATACCATGATCATCTTTCTTAATATTTTCCTTTTCTCTCTTACTTGATTATGGTTGAAGGAGTATAAATATGGATAATTTGAAAGAAATTAATAAATATAATAAATATGTTTTATATTTATGACCAAAATCAACTCAACAGTTATAGTTATATTAAGGACAAAAGGAGTATTACCAAAAGAGAATTCTTTTAATTTAAAATTGATTAACTTCTACTTCAGATGCTATTATCAGCTAAAAGTGAAACATTAAAATATAACTACCTGGCAATAATAAAATTTTTTCCCCTACCCATGACATCATTATCTTAATTCAAATACAAGTGAAATTAAATGGTATTGAAATATACATTACATGCACAAATTAATATGCGACCATGACATGATATTTAATAATAATTATTTTTATAACTCATGGTAGATAACAAACCTAATACCTTTTTATATTCCCTCTGGGGCCCTTTTTCCTCTGATTCTTCGCAGTCCCTTCTCATTCTTATTTTAAAAATACAAAAGTTATTAAAACTTTAATATGAAACATCATATTTATAATTAATGGCGGTTTGTGGTGTGTTTTTTTATTTGTTAAATATGATTTCGTGGGAATAAATTAAGTTGAAAGACTTGCTTAGCAAAACATATTTAAAAAATAAATAAAGCAATTAACCTTGTCGCTTCTAAACTACTTAAAAGCAGCCGTCAATCAATATTCAATTGAAGCAATTAATTAAACGACTTTGATAATATAAACAAATGTTTCGAGTTATGTTAAATTACAATTTTAATGGTACAGAACTCGATTATCCTCTCGTGGATGCCTGGTTGGAGCAATGTCATTATCGTGATCGTCTCAGAGTTCCATGAATATGATTCAGCAGCTTTTGGATTCATGGGTAATCCCGTTTTGCCTTATCAGCTTTTATTTTAAATTTATTATGGGTAATAATATTTTAGTTTTTGTTAGAATTACATCAGGTTTAGAAAAATTAGCGGAAAAAAAAAGGGTACATAATTTTTCTTCGTAAGAATTGTCCTATGGTTTAGTTTGATTCATACTAAAAAATAGAGGGAGGAAATTTCAATTGAAAATTTTAAGATCAAAATCTTAGTTATATAAATTGATTAAAGTACACTTATTCTTACGTTGCATTATACTTTTGTTCCTTGTTTTTGTTTTTGCCCACTGGCTTCAATGTTTCAATTATAAATTGATGTCTTATTTTTCTTTATTTGAAAAGTCTGATATTGTAATTTTATTTCAATGCTACTAACTTAGAATCCAAATCTGCAAGAGGCCATCAAACTTAAATAATGGACGATCGATCAAGCAGCAAAAATATTTTCTACTCTTGTAGTTCTAAATATAAAACCTTTATATTAGTGTGTATAAAAGTTTTATATTTAAGATCAGAGGAGTACTAAATAATCTGGTGATATGAAAGACAGCGAAAGAGCGATTTAATGATTTATAGAGGTTAAAAGCCTAACTAGAAAATTAAACGAGTGGAGAGTAATAATAAACAAAATTAAAAATTGGCAAAACAAATAAAGTTAAAAAAATAGACGCAATCAGAATAAGCAAGATAAAAATAGACGCAAGTAGAATAAGCAAGGAATGATAGACAACATGTTCTGCAAAAATTAGTATTAGTATTATATAATAATTCGAGTTCTTTTCTCGCCACAGCAATGGAATAATTCAACTTTAAATTAGTAATTCGTACCATTGTCCAATGACGAGATCACATATTTTGTACAATTAAAATAACATAAAGAATAAACATGCATCCAACAATCAACATATAGTTTATTCAGTACCCTGATTTTATGTTTTAATATGTCTAGTACTCTAATTTTTAGGTGTTGTTGTAACTATAAAAATGATATAAAAAGTGCTGGATGTTTTATAAAAATAAAATCAAGATACTGAATATATCATATAAAATAAAAATCAGGATATTAAATGTATTTAAAAAATAAGATCGGGCCGCTTTATATGTGCATCTTTATCATAGGTCCTCCTGACTCCTCACATGAAACAAACAGACTTATTTGCGGATGGCCTACTCAGGAATACCTGAAAGGAACTCGTAGTCGCAGGCACTGGGGGACTAGATCTGGCATGGGCCTCTTTTTCCATGAAGGGCTCAGACTTATGGTTAACCCATGCTGAGCCCAAGTTCTCCGGCCCATACCAATGATAGCCCAAATCATGAACCTGTTGAAGTCTATTTTACGCTTGTATCTCATATTCTCTCCTTAACAAATATATTTACATTTAGCACCTGATAGTACTTAAAACAAAAATATTTCAAACTAGAGAATATCTATGTTCAGGGGAAAAAAAAAAATCAATCTCATGCCTCCAAAAGCTTAACAGTCATATTTGGAGTCTTTCCAAGCAATGAATATTAATGACGGACCATTTTGCGCATGTTGCATAAAGTTGGAGAATATTAACGCCGAATATAAAGTTTTTTTTTTTTTTGGTTTCCAAAGTTTATCATAGATCACTCTTTATACTGATTGTGAGCAGCATGATTCCTTACAAGAAAGTCTACCTAATTTTTTTTTGTTATCCATCCAGTTTACCGGAATTTTACTCCGACTACATCTGGATCCGACCCATATCGTGTACATGGGTGTGGTGAGTGAGTCTCCCAACAAGGATTTTTGCATACGTTGAAGCTTGAATTCGAGATCTCGCTTAAGCAGTGTTAAGTCGCTTACCACTTAGACCAATCCTGTTCATTCTACCTAATTTGTTTATTTAAAAAAAAAAGATTTTATACTACATAAGTACGTATTGATAAAAATGAATTATATTCTCTCTTAACTTTGTTTTCTAAATATTGTATTATGTATTTAGATGTTGATATAGATATTTATGATTTTAAATTCAAGTTCACATATGTCTTTGAATAAATCATATTATTTCATAACCTTAATGAATCATATTATCTGTATTATTTATTGAAAATTGTAGCTTTCAGGTGAAATTCATATCACTTACACGAGTCATAAATTTCCGGCAGAAAAAAGAGTTGTTAATTATTTCTCATTAATATATTGGTAAATCATAATCTGATTTTTTTGGCACATATTCATATTTGATTGATCATATGTACACATTGATGTGCTGGGAAAGAGCAGAAGAAGAAAATATAAAGTGATGATTTAGTACATATTAATTATAATTATTGGCGAAAAGAAAAAAAATCAAATTAATTTCCCGATTGGAACAGGATACAGCTGTTTTTTCCTCGTCTCTACCTATCTTCCTCACTTCCTTGTTCCCCCCTTCCCATGATTCCACGTTACTCAATTCAAAACCTCCTGTGCAATTTTGATTCGCTGCTCTGCCTTCCTTTCTCCCCTCGAAAATCAATGGTCCATCCTGGGCAACCTGTTGCCAAATCGACGAGTTAGGGTTTCTGTTGGGTTCAGTTTTTGCCGGGACTTTGGTGGGACACTTTAATCTCCGTCAGCCATGGCCACCAACTTGCAGATGAGCCCTCAGTTGGAGCAGATCCACGGTGAAATTCGTGACCACTTCCGTGCTCTCGCGTATGTATTTCAAATATATTCATTCTTTCTTCACATAGTTGATCGCGCACTCCGCTTAGATTTCTGTGCCACATTACTCATCATATACTCTAATTCGAGGTTTTCTCCTGGACTTTATGTAATGCAAGGTGGTATCCTTGTGGTGAATGCCTCCTAGATATCAACGCGATTATCACTTGTATAATTATCATTGGCTTCGATCGAGAAGTTCATCCTTTTAATTCTCAAGCATCTTTTGATTTAGTGTGTAATAGTATTTTGGCTATGAAACAGGTCGTCGTTTTGAAAATTTAGGTGCCTTTTATTTCTGAAGCCAAGTAATTACTTTGTTTCCTACCAAGTGTAATGGAAGTACCTTATTATGCATGCCAGTATTGGTATGCCTGATTTTTTATTCATTGAGGTAATGGCATGGGATTAGAGGAGTAATTGACATGCCTAATTTTCGAGATTTTGGATATCACAAGTGCAAAGGACCAAAGC
This sequence comes from Neltuma alba, assembly GCF_004799145.2. NCBI lineage: Eukaryota > Viridiplantae > Streptophyta > Magnoliopsida > Fabales > Fabaceae > Neltuma > Neltuma alba. Next base: position 15,429 of record NW_021636472.1, read on the forward strand.
ATATAAGCTCGGACCTCTAGTTGCTCGTTACTTGTTAGCATGCTAAACTTAAAAGCTTTACTTTTGATATCGATTATTATTGAGTAAAAATCAAAGCTGAAGGATAATCATAGCTAGATGTTGGCATTTATAAGCCCCCCCCCCCAACAAAAGGAGGCCTTTTTCATTTAGGATTTGACCGGTTTCCGATCCAACTTTTTGGGCATAAGAAGCCTATTGCGATATGTTTGAGTAAATACTGATAGAGTTATATGCCAGATAATTTTTGTGATGTCATATTTTTGAGTTTGAGCATATACGATGTTGTCATGACTGATGTGGCTGCTACTAGACTATTTTCCTACTTTTCACCCACTCCAAATCGCTTACACCACTACTCTCAACTTATTAGGCACTTATTTTTCCTTATGTTCTCTGCTTGCTTCCCAGTCATTGAAATTGACTTGAGATTCAAATTACATTCTTTCCTTTTTTGTACTTTTGTCCCCATTAGGCTTGTATAAATGATTAAGTTGGATTAAACCCAGAGAGCGTTGTAATAGAAACAGAGTGAAACCCCTGTCTTAATTCCCCAGCGCCTCTGAATCTAAGTTTTTAGTGCATTTTTACACCTGTCATGTATGCAATGCTTACACTTTTATTATTTTGGTGTGACCTTTTCTTAAAATTTTTTTCATGATTGAATTTTTTCCAAGTAAATGTCCATCCTCTAAGAATTAGTAGATACACTTCTTGAATGTAAGCAATTTTATTGAGTCATATATTTACAATTTGCATTTAACGCTCTGACCTTTTGGCAACCAGAAATGGCTTTCAGAAGCTTGATAAGATTAAAGATTCCAATAGACAAAGTAAACAACTGGAAGAACTCACAGGGAAAATGAGGGAATGCAAAAGGTGAGCCATGTATCTACTGATTTTGATGTCTCTTGTTTGCACTTGAGCTCTAGCTAAATAAGAAGGAAAATGCAGATTTGACATGAAATAATGATCTTTTGAATTTCGCCTAGGTTTGCATTGTGTAAATTATTTGTTTGTTATTGACTATAATAATGTAAGTTTTTTTGGTGGTAGCATACTTGTGGTAAAATACCTGCCGTTTTAATTGATGATGATGCAGCTGCTGTGCGGCCTTGCCCTTTGTTTAGAGAAATTTTTATATATCCTAGAGGGCCATGTGATTTATACTCTAATATAATAAAGAATACTGAGTCACATCAAATCGAGCTTATATTTCTCTCCATATTTTAATAATTTCTTCCATCAACTGATTACCCATATTTCTCTCGATGAATGGTTTCCACTAATTGCTAATGGGTACATATTTTATATGTTGCAAAATTATTTCTGGAAAAAAGGACAATAATTGGGCTTCATGTAGAGTGACTTGGTGTATGATATAGTATAAATGACATGACACACTTGGAGTATGCCTGAATTTCTTCCACGTAGAAATCTTGTATCTAATTCGGTGTTCCTTAAATCACACGCTGGGGTGTCTCTGCTTCCCAGACTTCTGACCGTGAGGCAGGAGTGTTTTGCCATCATGCATGTTCCAGTGGCAAAGCAAATAAAATTCTCTGTGGTTCAGACATATTTTGCAATTTCTTTTGGCATGCATACTGTGATTCATTAAACATGAAGCCTTGTTATGTTGTGATTTGGTCCAGGTTGATAAAAGAATTTGATCGTGAAATTAAAGAAGAAGAGGGCAGAAATCCTCCAGAAGTGAACAAGCAACTAAATGACGAAAAACAATCAATGGTCAATACCAGGGCTTCTTTTTTATTTTCACTCTGTTTTGCTTTTGCCGGGAATCTAACCTTGCAAACTTTAGAAGGGATGCAAGATTTTCCATAATTGTGCACTGGCAATCAAGTTCATTTTATTTTTAACTTTTGACTGCATTTTAAAAAAATTGTGGTTCAATAGGTGTCAGGCTTTGTTTTTTTAGGGACTATTTTCAAGGGGGAAAGGATCAAATATATTGCAGAATTTCTTGGTTACTTGCATATTTCTACTATCTCTATCTATCAATTGTTTGGTTTCTGCAAAGTGCACCACTCAAGAACTTTTGGTATTATCAGTCGTTTGAAAAAGCATGCCAATTTGTGTCTTGTGATTCACAGAAATGATTTTGATGTAATTGGCATTAGGTCTGGCGATTGTTGATTTTTTTTTTTGGGCTTGTGTTTATATGCTTTCACACAAACAGCCCAGTCATGTTTTCTTTCATTTTTCTTGCAGATCAAGGAGCTAAACTCTTACGTGGGTTTGAGAAAAACGTGAGTTCACCCACTCACACGAATACTGAATAAAATTTATTCTTATGGATGTATTACAAATTGCATGTTTAATACCAATCTTTCGTGTTAGAATGCTAAGCTGTCAAAGTCATAGTGTTTCTATACTAGTATACTCTTTTAGTTCTATTTATAAGTCATTTCCAACATGTTTCACTTAGACTAAAAAAACATTAAACTCCATTAACTCATTTAAAATTCAACTTCTTTCCAACTTTATCCTTATTTAATATGTATTATGCCCTATGAGAACAGTGAACACAATAATAAATGAATGACAAAATTGTATATTTATATGAAAAATTTCTCTCTTTGTCCTGTACATAGGCTAGAGGAGCGCATGTTTTTGTGAGATTTTGGTGTCTGCCATGCTCTATTGTATAATCACATTATCAAAAAGTGTGAACAAATAAGATAACCTTCATCATTATTCAAATGACTTAGTTGCTTTGAAAGTTTTAGATGCCATCATTTTCTATTTGCAGAATTGCAAGTTAAATAATTTCAAATAATCAAGAGGGATAATTGTGGTGCATAATGGAATAGTGGGTATATTGCATGGTGGGTTTACAGAGTAGTTATGAAGAAGGTTAGTAGTGGCTGATGATGGGGTCCTCATAATAATGTTTATTTGCAAATAAAGCCAGTACTTCTAAGACACCAAAACTATACGTTAATATAGATGCAAGGATAACTGAATGATTAGTAATAGGTAATGGGTAATTATTTGAAGATTCATTATACCTCCATTGTCTAGTTAATGGAATAGCAGGTAGTAAGTAGGTATCTGAAAATTTGCAACTTTTTATTATCCCCATTTTTTTAATAAATATTATCCCCATTTTTATTGAAATAAAAAATAAAGCAAGATGATAAATGATGTTTGCCTCATCTATAAAATAATGCGCATGTGTCTGGATGTGCATATATCTTCAATTTGAAAAAGTGTTTCTTCAAAATAATATTAATTTATTGGAAAGTATTGGAACTGCTTAAATGTTCAATAACAATTTTTCCTAGTTGCATGTTCAGCTTTCAAAATTACAATAAATTGGATAGATGTGGGACTCGTACATTGCCCAGAGCCTATGAGTCATATTGTTCATAACTTATTAATGGGATTATGTCTGTGTTAATTTTGGTATTTCTTGAAGAATCAAGTTTACAGGATTAACGTAATGGTATAATCTGTTTCTTAAAAATGAAATTTATTGTTTGGCATTTGAATGATTTATGCGGCTATTTGGATTATTGACAGGTATATGAATACGATTGGCAATAAGAAACTTGAACTTTTTGACATGGGAGCTGGATCTAGTGAACCTACAGCTGAAGAAAATGTTCAATTGGCATCAAGTAAGATGTTACTCCTTCATGTCACAGCTTATAACTCATGGTAGTTGTCTTGGTAGATTTTGTTAATGCAATTGTGTCTCTGGTCCCAAACTGCATGCTATGCTATATGTTCTGGTTAATTCTGATGGTCTTGTGGGAGCAGCAGTTTAATTTTGGTTGGCAAATGTAATTTTATGAAGGCTTGTTTGAAGGAAATCAAGTTTAGAGGTCATGCATCCGATTTGACTAAAATTACAGCAGATACTGAAGAGATAATGGCAATATGGTGCTACGTAACTTGGAACTAGTCTCGCTGTACATCTATGTGTTTTGTGTTGTTACTTGTAACCCTCGAGCATTGACATAATTATGACTTCATAGACTAGTATTTGCAGCGCACACTTCAGGCATCAATTTTTGTAGCTTTGCTACTTAGGGTTCTTAATTGAGGCTTCTTTGCTTGTTTATGGCACATATATATGGTTACAATCTTCATTTTGTTTGTCCTGTAGCAATGACAAATCAAGAACTTATTGATGCTGGGATGAAGAGAATGGATGAAACTGATCAGGCCATTGAACGATCCAAGCAGGTGAGTCACGTTTTATTAATATGTCTCTGTTGCTATTGTATACATTGGGTCTGAACTCTATTGTATTGTAGGTTGTACATCAAACGGTTGAGGTGGGGACCCAAACTGCTACTACGTTGAAAGGCCAAGTAAGTTTGATTTGCACAACATACTTTGAAAAGGAGTCCATATGATGGGTTGGTTAGCTTCTGGGTTGGTTATAAGTCTGACCTCATAATACCCACCCCGTCCAAAAATTATTGCAGACTGATCAGATGGGCCGCATTGTTAATGATCTGGATTCAATTCAGTTCTCTATTAAGAAAGCCTCCCAGCTTGTGAAAGAAATTGGCAGACAGGTTGCTTCATTCCATTGCCTCCAAGCAATATATATTATATGAAGATTCATTTATACTGGTTTCATGATATTTACATGTTTTTCATTCTGTTTACCAGGTGGCTACAGATAAGTGCATCATGCTTTTTTTGTTCCTCATCGTCTGTGGTGTAATAGCCATTATCGTTGTGAAGGTATCTTTCTTTAATTTATTTTAAGAAATCATAGTCTAAAGTTCTCTCTTTCTCAAGTAGTCTACCATTAACCAGAAGATATCTCTCAAATAATTTATTATTAGGTGAAAGCAGGGTAAGATACTTTAAAATTCTGTTTGAAAAAGGTGTATTATTAATGAAATTTTTTAGAGATAAAAATTCACTTGTACTTCTTGATACATATGTGAACTCTTGTTTTGGTCCTCCACAAATCATTTCTTTTAATATAGTCTCCCAAAATGACTGCATTGTTATTCATCTTTCCCATTTCCATCCAAAGTGCCATGCCAAACAAAACAGTATGTTGAATTCTGTATGAAGACGGGAAAGAAAGGCAACTTAGGCTTTTTGACAATTGAGATGCTAAATTGAGAGAGTTAATCTGTGACTACCTATCTTGTGAGGTTCCACAACGTGTTTCATCAAATTTTCATCAATAAGTGATCTGTTCAATTAATTACGAATTGAAACTCCTGATACACGTTTGTTCATGTTGCCTTTCCTTGGATGTTCAATTATGGGTATGTTTTAAACTGGCCTGCTCTTTTTCAGATTGTGAATCCCAACAACAAGAACATCAGGGATATCCCTGGATTGGCGCCACCGGTTCCCTCTAGGAGGCTTTTGTACGTAAGGAGCGGACAACATATTGATTAATTTCTATTTTGAAGGAGCTTTCTCTGTCCTACCATGCTGACTCCTATTCTCAGTTTATTGGAAGTCTGAGGATTGCTCTTTGGGGGGATTAGCTGTATCATTTGATTTTTTTTTCCCTTGCCTGAGTTGTTCTTATCCTGTTTGTGATTTATTTGTAAATCACCCGAGGGCCCTTTTTGCTTTTGATTGTCCATGCTTCTTCGCGTAACACGTCAAAATGTTTCAGCGCTAGACAGAAAGTTCCTTGGTATACATGTCCGTTTCAAAAGATGTATGGTTTTACGACACCTCCCCCCTTCCTTTTCTTTTCCCCTTTGTTGATATCTGTAATTTATGGCTGTACTCGAATGTGTCTACTGGATCAGCTTTGCACATAAATTACATGTGTTTTCAATGTCTCCTCACTTGTCCTGTATTATATGTATTGAGCTTTTCGTGAGCACAAGCATGGTTGCGGGTTTAACGTTCCGTCTAAGGAGTTTATCCAGGGGCAAGAACATTAGTTAGCTGATTGTATTGTAGATTATATTGTGAAACCTAGATAAATTTGTAGCTAGGGTAAGTACATGAATGATGATTGGGTGAGCTGCACGCTGCATTCTTTTGGCCATTGAGCCACTTCCATCCAATACTTATAAATTTCGGCCATGCAGCATTTTCCATTTTAATGCAAACCATACGGTATTCATATTGAGGACCTTAGTATGTTAATCCCCAGGGCTTCGCTGATGAGGAAACCAATTTAAAAATATTGCAGGTTTTGAATTTTTTTAAAACAAATTTCAATTAAGTAAAAAGGTATTTTAGAACTTTTAAGAAAATGCTTTTGATAGTGTTAAAAACTGAATTAAATTGCAGGTTTTAAAAATAAAGGTTCGTGTAATTGAAAAGGAGGTCGATGTATTTTATTTTTATTAAAAATAACGTAGTTTAATTTTGGCCATATAGGGGCTTAGCCTATTGATTGATGCAATTGGAAGAAAGTCATTATATTTAAACTAAACATTTCTTCTTCATTTAATTTGAAGGATATAATAGCAAGTGCTTGTACAAGCTGTCAGAGTAAAGCAGGAAGCAACACATCTATATTGGTGCAAAACACAGCCTTCCAGATTAAGAAAGGCGAATACACTGAAAAAAAAAGTGTATCAATTAGAGAGAAGAAACAAATGAATATAACTTGGTTCTCCAAGAGAGTCAGTTATAAGCAATCATAAACGGTTCAAAAACTTGAACCAAGCATTAATAATGATGCATCCAACACAGGAAAGTAGCTAGTAATTACAATGAACAAGCATCTGCTTCCCATTATAAAACCTAACTTTTTCTAAAAAAGAATGAGGAAATTTTGGGGGTGGGGGGGGGGTTGCATTTTGACTCAGCCTCCTCGTTTTCCTTTGCTCTTTTCTTGCTCTTTTTCAACTCAAAATGAATAACTGTATTTGGGTTTTTTCATTTTCCTAGGCTGTTTAGCTGCGAGCGTCCAATATGAGATAACCTAGATGATTGAATAAGGGGTGCTTCTTCATCAACATTCATGTCAGATGCAGAACCAATACCTCCACTGCTTCCTCCATTGTCCCCATTGTCATTTGGCACATATATGTCAGATGACTTCTTCTCAAATTTCCAATCCTGCATCAGTCATTTTCTAAGCTTGTCGGTCCAAATATTAGGAATTTTTAAATATAAAATAATACCACTTGCCAAATGAAAGTCAATAGACGTTTTGGTCCATGAAGAACATGAACAATTTCCTTGTCCAGGGTGTTATGTCTTCAATAAACTAGTTAAGAGAAGTAGTCACATAGCCTAACCAAGAGCTGACAAAGCTGTTAGATGCTCTGTTGTGATTGAAAAGGGGGAAAATAAATTTAAAAAAAATAAAAAAACACTGCTTTTGTTGGGAACACACCATGTTGGTACTTGTGTCAATCTACTTGAGTGTTTAAAGGCTAGGTATGTCAGCTCTTGGTCAGGCCATATTAAAGACACATCATTATGAAGATGACTTTATTAAAGACATGTCCCACTGTAGAAGACTGACACGAGAAGGTCAAAATATGCAGACTGAAACAAGAAAAGGCGTATCTGTCAAGGACCAAAACATCAATTTACTCAAAAATTTAAGATTATCCTGCATGGCACTTGATTTCCAACTTACGCTATCACGCATAACATCACGTTAATTCAACGATACATGTTAGATCTGATAGAATTTCCTAACTTTAAAACATGCTGTTAAGGCGCGGGGAAAAGGAACAAGCTGGGTATAGAGCTGGCAAAACATGTTTAACAAGGCCATAAAAGCCCTGACGAAGCATTGCATAAGTGGACACAGGACACTGACCTTTGTGACTCGATCTGGAAGACTTTCAGAAACTGACTGAGAGGCGCGGACATCCTTAACCTTAATGTAATTATACATGACCACGCCACATAATGCTGCAGAAAAAAATATATATGTAAGGGGGGAGAATGGTCAAAACTCAGAAGATATTGTTTCAAACAAAACTTACCAATAGCATAGCCAATTATATTCAGCCCAGTTATTGTAGATTCTGGAAATATAACTGTTGAAAGGGCTATTAGTATCCAGTCTTTCAGCACACCGGCAACCCGAATGGTAACTGCTCCTGTTCGCCCAATTACTAAGAAAATGGAAAAATTCAAGGCCAGAGCGCATAGAGCATTGGAAAAGAAGATCCAAAAATTGAACTGAATCTGTGAAACTTCCATTGCAGGCTTCTCCAGCAAATACCAAGGCACAAAGAGAAACACAAAACTGCATGTCAAAGAATGAAGTCAGCATCTCATCTAGCAAGTGCCATGTATAAGCACAAATTAAGAATCTAATGTTTTTAAATGGATAATGGAATATTCACCCAACAAAACTTATGCAATCCATCTGGTTGCGAATGTAGACTTGACATCAGATAAAAATTTCATAACCAAAAGAAGCCATTAGTATAAGCACATCTACGCGGTACTCTCACATTTGAATCAAGTGCATCTACTTCAATCACACATCAGGATTAATACATAAAGTATGTATAAACAAATGGAGTGATATGCATGGGAATGAATAGTTATTGGTTATTCCCTTAAGTCAAGACGAACATGATTCATAAATCAATTGGATGGTTATCAATAATAATATTCAGATCAGGTTCAATAAATATAATGGACGGTGTCAAACTTGAACATCTCACATAAGTCCAGTTGAAATCATAGCGGGCTATACCTGCATGGAGCTATGTAGTATAAGCTTGTGATAGGATTTAACGTCAAGCCCTTCTTCTGTAGAAGGACTTGTGTTAGGACCAGCCTTAATGCTTCTGCAAAGATGCCTGTGACCTGGTAAAGTGTACCAATTATATTGAAGTGGATTTCCCCATAGGAGGAAATGACAACTCCAACACTGACCAGCACCATGTTCAAGAACACATCACACCTTGCTTTGTCAGTGCCACACAAAACAGCCACAACGAATGTTGCCACAGGCACTGAAACAGAAAACTTAAGAATTAGGTGAATGTAGCTGAGGCAGTAAGAGAAACATGCCATGTTCAATATAACATACTTAGAGCTTTGAGCATCTGGATGAAGGCCACAGAAATGTGCAAGTAAGCAGTGTTACCAAACCTGCAGCAACCACAAAAATATAGCTGCCATAATTATATCTTCAAAATTAATATTAAAAGAGGTAGGAACATGAAAACCGAGTGCAAATAAAAAAAGGGGATCAAGTCAAAATAATTTTTCAATAATATACATAAACAATCAAGGCTTCTGCGAACAATCTTACTGTGGACAATTGGTAGTGATGCAAAGTAAATTCTAGATCATGCGTAATCAGATTCTGGAAGAGCTAAAGGAAAGGATTTGAAGCAACCAACCAATAACCTATTTTGAGGATCCTGACGATAACATTGCATTGATTAGTCCACACTTGAAGAAAGATTCTAAGGAGCCACCAGTTTATTTCAAAGCACCATATTCATTTCACTTTAGGAATTACAGGTTGCCTACTTCTGCAAATTTATGGGCATTGTGATGATACCAATCTTACCAATATAGTAGCCAACGTATAGGTGATCAATTACAGCCTCATAAACGCAGGCCACCAAGTAGTTAATACTGAAATCATCTTAGATAGGTTTACTTGAGCATACTTCTAGCGGTGAAGCTCATGCCAACTCATCCTTTAGCAAAGTTTTCCTAAGTGCATACAAATTAAATGATCTGTACTCTACTAAAGAACATTTTGCTTTGTATATTATAAATTAACTATTAACAGTTTTGGGACCAAACTAAATCTCACCTGAACAAGTTTCTAACCAGTTTCAACACTCAACGAAATAGAAACATCAACATCAGGACGCAAATACATTATTGGCATGCTCTATCAACGAATCTGAGCATAACACGTATAATGAAGGCATAAAAGTTCAATCTGCTAAAGCCACAGTGCTTACCAAAGGCTTGAGGCAAAGAAGGCACTAATTGGTACCACACTTGTTGCATATCTGCCACAGAAAGAAATTTTTTTCGGAAATCAGTAAGCAGTTAAACAAGAGAAGGAAAGCATGAGACGGCTTCCAAACAATGGCAAAAGAACACTTCAAACTCACATTTCAAATGTCATTTTCACCGGGGACACAACCTGCATTCATGAACATGTCTATGTCACTCTAGGAACAAGATAAATAATCAGCCATTAAATTTATCAAGCAGGAGTGGTTGGTCACAGAAGTTCACACACTGACAGTGATGGATACGCATAGCATACGGAACATTGACAACAAGGCATAGCAGTGTGCCCAACAAAAGTAGAACATTTGCATGATGAATTCAAGAAAAACTTCCCAACAAGGAGTTCGAAGATAAAAGTGAAGGCACAAAAAGGCTCAGAAGAACACAAAAATCAATGACATTATCCTCTATATCATGGGTTTGTTTGTCCTTGGTTACTATAAGTTGGAATGCACTTACGGAAAGAATCCAACAGCTGTACCAACTTGAGCAAAAGAAGTGTTTCTTGTATCAGCTATCTATTATTTAATTTGATCATGTTCGTGGCGAGATAATGGACACTTGGATGGTAATCTAGTGGGTTAATGACCACAACTAAACTATGGTAAGATCTTGCAAATGGATGATAATATTTCTAAGCATATACTAAATTCCCAACTCTAATTGTACATATTCACAACGAACTGGGTATTACACTTGACCGCCCAAAATCAAATCTCCATGTTTGCCATCTCAGAATATCAAGAGCACGATTTGATACCTACTATTACAGTAAACTAACTTCAATTACCCTTATCTATTACAAAAAAGCAGAATGAAGTAGAGACGGTATTTTCGATTTCCTGCAACTCTTGCATGCACTTAGCGATTTAGAAAGCAGCTGTAAGTTGACATTAGCAAGCTTAAACTCCCTAAAATTACTCCCATCAGGTTGGTAAAGGTGGTGCAATCAATCTCGAGTACGCATATTTAACAGACAACTCAAAAACTTCTTCACCAAAATGTACCTAACCTAATTGAATATAAGAGACCATGAAAATGACAGGACAGAAGTGATGTGACTGATTGGTTGCAGTATTTAAATTAAGCCAGATGACATCCACTGATAACCATCAGACGCCAATACAATTAACAGAAATGGATTCGATCTAATCACCAATACAGTTCATGACCTGCCATCTTGGCAAGATAGATAGATATGTATACGCATGTCACCAGTCCAATGCATTAGGGACATGACATAGAAGAAGCAAACATTGAAGTGAACAAGTCCAAAGTATAAATGAATGACATACCTTGAAGACCCGGACAAGAAAAAATGCCACGAGCCCAGAAAACCCCATATGAATCATGGTGAGTGTTATGGGAAACGGAAAATTGAAGTATTTAGGAGAGAGGACCCACTGCAAAAAGAAAAACAAAATCCTTCATGCTTCTACACAAACGTAGGAAAAGAAACCCAGTAAGAGACAAAAGATGCACGGGAATTCCACCTTGTTGTACAGTATGACTCCAGAGGAAAGCAATATGTAGATGAGAAGGTAAAGATAAGTGAGGAAAAGCGTTTTATTCATCATTTTGCCTTGTTTTGGGTTTCAGAGAATGAGCCCCGAAATACCCCCAGAAAAATATACACTTCAGCGGGTCTACAACATCTGACACTTAAGTATACAATACAAAATCGGATATGCTATCCTCCAAGATAAGAAGCTCGATGAGGTTCCCCCAAAAACCACCCAGAAAGATTCACCTCCTGGAGCAGCAAAGTCTACACCTTTGCAATTGAATTAAAGATTTAGACATTTCCAGAAACAGCAATACCTGCTACGAGCGAAAATCGGAATCAGAACATACTAAAATTGATTTGGCAACAAATCCAGAAAGAAGAACGAAAAACCCAAGAAGCCAGATTCAAAGATGAGTGGTCAAAGAAACGGGACAATACCCAGGACAATGCAGGGTCTGATCGGATCTAGGAAAAAGAGCAATAGTGACGAGATCCACGAGAAGTAAGGTGGGAATCCGGAAAATGAAGGGCTTCAGGAAAAAGTCGAAGAGATCCCAAGAAAGGAGGGAGTGGGTGAGAATGAAGCAGAGTTCGCATTAATTCATAAATGGGTGTGTCTGAACACTGTGCAGGAGGAAGAAGAAGGTTACAAGTTTTGGAAGAAGCGATTAATGATAGCTTCTTCGGAACACGTGCATCTATAACTGTGAGGCAGCAGCGTAACGCCGATGAAAGAGAGAAATCTCAATTTCGTTTTTCTTTTTTTTTTTTTGTTGAAATTTTTTTCCACTTTTTTGTAATTGAACACAGTAAGAGTGAATGTCACCACTCATGAGTCATGGGGAAGAAAGAAGAATCTTTTCTATGTTTTCATTTTCAATTTCTATTTTATCCTCATTTTTTGTTTATTGTTGAGTTTTCCATGTTCTTCGTTTCACTCGGCTTTCAATCTTGTTAAATTTTCATTCAACAGGCCGAAACGGTTGTGCCAAAATTATTAGTCATTTGATTGTGTTTTGTGATTTGGTCTTCGTAAGTTAGATAAAATAAAACCGTAATTCTTTGTTTATGAGTGCAAGTTATTTTGATCGGGGAACTAAAACAATTAAACTAATGAACTTGCACAGTCGATTGCATACTCTGTGCCCACCTGAATAGCTTGCAAAATTTAGACTCCCAAGCTGATCAACATATACCCTTTTCATTTTTATTATAATAAGCCATGAACTAATTCACGTATACTAATAAAACTAGTTAAAAGTTTTAAATTTATCGTAAAATTTGAGTGATTTTTAATATTATTCTCATTAATTACACTAAATATCAATGCCATATTAATTTTTATTATCTCATTACTCTTATTAAATATGCGCATATATGGAAAAAATATTTGAGACTTATTAAAATTAGTAAAAAGTCTTATAAAAATGACTAAGAATTTTTCCTAGAATGGCTCCTATATAATAAGGACCAGGGGAGTATCGTTTTCATCTTATTTATAAGATATTTTCCACATAAGTTATCAAAATTAATTTTTTTTTAAAAACTTAGTAACTCTGTTTATAAATTTAATAAGCTCCTAATTTTATTCCCACTGAATTTAATAAGCTTCTAGTTTTATCCCTACTGAATTTAATAAGTTTCTTATACTACTTCCGGTGAAGATAGTATAAGAAAGCATTTCCATTAGTAACAATGTAATTAGTGAAAGAATCGAGAATAGGCATGAAGTACAGATGTGAGACAGTCTCACGTTCAAACCTTGCTTGTTAGAGGAGAAAACGTAAGCAGCAGGGTTAATCAACTTAGAATAAAGTTTGAAACTAAGTCCTCAAAGAATAATTTAACAAAAGAGATTCCAAATTGGACCACTTTTTGTCTTATTTTTATTTGTGCGTTTTTTTGTGTGGAAAAAAAGGCGTAACAAAAAATAGTCATTAAATTGGCATGTTTGGAGTTTTGCGTTGGTTTTTGGGGGGGGGGGGGAGAGAGAGAGAAATAATAAACTCAGAAGAATAAATGTGGTATGTGGAAGTGAATAAATATTCTCAGTTATGTATTTATGTATCATACATCGTTGTTTCCTGTGACATTACAGGGCTTATCCAAATTAAGGATCATGCCATTTTATAATCAATAAATGTCACTTGATTGGGGAAATATTTAAATCGCTGTCAATATTAATTGTCAATTGATATGGATATTGTGAAGCACATAAATAAAATCTGGTTAAAAAAAAAGAAGAAGAAGAAGAAAGGGAAACGGATGAATTAAAAAAAATTACAAAAGAAGTAACTTTCCACGTCTCCCCGGGCGCATCACGCTGCTCTGGTGATCTTACCCAACAAAGCTGTTCCCATTTATTACAAAATCATCTCTTCTCTGATATCTCTCCCACGCCCACACACGTCCCATGATAACTTAGGCTCTGTTTGGCTTAATAAAAAGAAAGGGAGAGAAGAGATTTTAATAGAGGAAAATGAAAAGGAGGAGAGTGAAAGGATTTTAATATTATCTTGTTTGAATTTATAATAAAAAAAAGGAAGGGAAGGAGTTTTTTTTTTTTTGATACGTCGGAAAACAAGGAAACTAGCTATTCTACACTGAAGATAAAATGTAAGATAGTGCATTCGGGCCCAGAATTTGGAGGCCAAAAGCACCATTTAGGGCCTTCTTAGCAAGAGTATCTGCATGGCCATTGTTCTGACGGTCGATATGATGTATTTCCACGTGCCAGTCTCTATTAATCATCTCTTTAATCTCGCTTATCAGCACCCAGTCTTCGTGCATGTCGTTACTTTCTCCATAGATTAGTTCTATTGCTTCTACCGAGTCCGTTCTTAGGATTATCTCTCTGTAGTTTGCATCCCAGGCTCTCTTAAGACCCACCAAGCATCCCCATAATTCTGCTACCAGGCTATCAGTTGCGTCTATTTTCATCATAAAGCCTTCCAGTGCTATCATTCCTGCGCTTTTAATTACCCCTCCGCAAGCTGCGATGTTGTGTCTGAAAGAGTACGCTCCATCAACCTCCACAGAAGTTTTGTCACCGGGTGGTATCTGGTTCTGTAGTCTGTCACGCGTACCTTTAAGCGTGGTCGTTGCTGAAGTCATGCTTCCCAGGATACTGCTTGCCTTTGAAACGACAATGTCAAACGAGATGGAAGTTGCTGGATGATAGCTTTCATTACGGTTTCTCCAGATTAACCAGCATATAACAATGAATAATCCTTTCCAGTACTTGCTGTTCTGTCCCACTTTCTCTGTCAGGTTCATATGTATCCACCCATGCATACTCGTGTTGAAGAATCTATTGCGGTAGGTCAGTTTTACAACTGTATCCCAAAGGTTTCGGACTAGAGAACAGTCTCGAACAGCATGTAGGTTGTCCTCCATCATCATGTTACACCTGCTGCACTTACCGTCCAGGTGTAAGCCACGTTTCCATTTAATGTTGTTGGTGAGTAGTTTTTCATGAGCCATGAGCCAGGCGAATGTTTTGCATCTCTGAGGGACTTTTAATTTCCAGATCTGGGACCAATGGCCATTAAGTGGAGCATTCTCGGCGTTTAGCGATCTGTAAGCTGATTTAATGGTGAATTTACCGTGTTTCTCCCATCTCCATCGAACATGACTGTTTCCATCCCGGTCCTGGACGTGTTGTATGCCATCTTGTATGTGTTGCCAAGTCTTTTTAATTCCTTGCCACGTGTTTGAGCCTTGCTTTCGGGTATTGATGGTTGGGATAGTGTCTGCACCGCAACCGTATTTTCCCCGAAGAACTTTAACCCAAAGAGAGTCTCTGTCTTTCACAAGACCCCATCCTAGTTTCATAAGGAAGGCTTTGGTTTACTGCTTTATATGTCTCATGCCCAATCCTCCTTTTCGCTTATCCTCACAAATGGAGTTCCATGAAACCAGGTGCATCTTGCGCTATTTATCCGAAGATCCCCATAGGAAGTCTCTCGCCTTTTTCTCTATCTCATTGCACGTGCTCACCGGGAGGTCTACGGTCTGCATGATGTAATTAGGAATAGCAGCGACCACTGATTTAATCAAAGTGTCCCTTCCTGCAAAAGAGAGCTTATTAATTTTCCAGTTGCTAAGCCGCAATCGAATTTTGTCAATAATAAATTGATACTTCCCTGACGTGACTCGGTCATGATGCAGCGGTATGCCCAAGTATTTCCCGAGATCTGGGGTGGGGGTAAATCCTAAGGTTTCACTCAATTGATCCACTCTTGTATGATTGACATTTTTGGAGAAGAAGATTCTTGTTTTGCTTCTGTTGATTTGCTGTCCCGAAGCCCTGCAAAACTCTTCTAGACAGTTCTTGATTGTCTCTACCTGGTTCATAGTTGCTTCTGCGAAAATCAAAAGGTCATTAGCAAAAAATAGGTGAGAGATAGGGGGCCATGCTTACTCAGTTTTATGGGTCTCCATCTTCCTTTATCGACTTCCATCTGAATAAGGTGGGCAAGCTTTTCCATACAAATAACGAACAGGTAGGGAGAGATTGGATCTCCTTGTCTTAAGCCCCTTGAGGGGGAGAAACTGTTAGCTATGCTTCCTTCCCATAAGATTTGCATAGAGGGGGACGAGATACACTCGGCAATCACATTTTTAAGCATACTAGGTAGCTGAAGTTCTTCTAGACAATGCATCAAGAATTTCCAGTTAATGCGATCATAAGCCTTCTCAAGGTCAATCTTAATGGCCATAAAACCTTTTTTCCCTGTCATATTTTTCATAGAGTGGATGACCTCCTGGGCGACAATAATATTATCAGAACTGGTTCGACCGGGAACAAATCCACACTGGTTGGGAGAGATAACAGTAGGTAAAATGGTTTTGATTCTGTTGGCTATAACCTTGGTAATGGCTTTATAAATCACATTACAGAGGCTAATTGGGCGAAAGTCACGTATACTCTCCGGATTGTCCTTCTTTGGAATGAGGACTATGAAGGTATGGTTTATGCTCCGGATCTTTAACGGATCGATAAAAGCCTGCTTAACAGTTTTTGTAACAGAAGAGCCAAGGGTTTCCCACTGGTTTTGAAAGAAGAGGGCATTCAACCCATCCGGTCCCGGGGATTTTAAGGCTCCCATATTAAAAATAGCTGCTTTAATTTCCTCGTCAGAGACTTCTTTATTCAAGCAGCTTGAGGCATCTCTCCAGTCAGGGAAGGTAACTGGTGTCTGAAGGTCACAAGAAGTATCAGAGTCCTGAGTGAATAGATCAATAAAGAAGTTTGTTGCCACCTGTTTGATTTCATCTATATCATCTGTCCAGTCACCTCCCTCGTTCTTGAGAGCTTCAATTTTGTTTCTCCGTCTTCTTCCGTTGGCTCTAGCATGGTAGTATTTAGTATTTTTATCTCCCAATGAGTACCAATTACACCTTGCTTTTTGGGCCCAAAGAAGGTCTTCTTGAATAAGGAGTTCTTCAAGCTCAAGCCATAGGCTTCGTTGGAGCTGCTCAAGGGAGGAAGAGTGCCCCGAAGAAAGGATTGCTCTGGTGATTCCGTCAAGTCGACCCATCACATGTCTGATCTTTCTTCCCAAGTGACCAAATACCTCTTTACTCCATCCCTTCACGTTAACTGTGAAATTATCAACGTTTTCGGACCAGTTGGCATTAGGGAGCCACGTCTCCTTAACCAATCTCACAAAGTCTTCATGCAGAACCCAAGAAGCCATAAAGCGGAAAGGTCTGTTGATAGTTTTGTTATTGTCGTTGGCCTTAGATTGGAATAGG
Source organism: Neltuma alba (assembly GCF_004799145.2). Taxonomy (NCBI): domain Eukaryota; kingdom Viridiplantae; phylum Streptophyta; class Magnoliopsida; order Fabales; family Fabaceae; genus Neltuma; species Neltuma alba. The sequence goes on from NW_021636472.1 coordinate 32,650, forward strand.
ATGGGCCTATGATCTGACTTAAACCAGGGTAAATGCTTAATAGAAGTATCAGGAAAGACATCTAGAGTACGGGTATTGGCAAGTACCCGGTCTATGCGGCTCTCACAGTTTTCTCTACGCCACGTGAAGAAAGGGCCATGGCACCGTAAGTCAACCAAACCCATTGTTTCAAACCAGTTGCAAAAGTCATGGTCTACAGTGCTAGGATGTTTAGCAGTAGACCTTCGTTCATTTAGGAAAAGCGTAGCGTTAAAATCCCCCCTATGATCCAGGGGCATCTTCTATCTGGACAAATCTCTTGAAGTTTACTCCAAAGTCTTCTGCGCATCATAGGATTAGGACTTGCATAAACCGAAGTGATAAACAATTTATCGATTCCACGTTCCGCCACAGCATGAATTCCTTGTTCGAATTTTTCAAGCATAGTAATTTTAAACTCCCCATCATTCCAAGCTAGCCAGATGCCACCTCTGAATCCATTAGCATGCACGAGTTCCACATTTGCGAAACCGAGATTTGAGCTTCTTTGACACGCTTTTGTTCCACTGGCTTTTGTTTCAAATAAGGCCAGTAAGTCTACTTTATAGCGTCTTTGTATTTCGCGAATCAGACCCGGAAATGCTTTGGATCCAGTCCCTCTACAATTCCAAAAGATGCAATTCATTTAATCTCTCCCTTTTGGGGTGCTTTGCTTATAGGCCCCATAGAAGAAATAGCAAGGTTCTGATGAGAGAGTTTCATCATATCGGTTGTATCCGTCTTGTTTTTTACGCGTAAGTTTTGCTTTTCAGTGCCCTCTACCCCGCTCTGTTTTTCGACCGTCATGTTTTCTCTTTTGCGTTGGTTAAATGTGTTATCTCCCTCGTCCATCATAGTAGACCCGTCATCTTGAGACCCATTTTCAAGGGGAGCAAATGGATTAGGCGAGCAGAGAAAGTTGGGCCTGGGTTTGTCAATCCATGTAGGACTCGGTCTTGTTTCATTCAGTGTCTCATAATGAGAAGCCTCGTTGACGTTCCCTTCTTTCACTCCTCTGGATCTGAATTGATTCACCGGGACCCACCGCCGCTGTATGACACTATCTCTCCCCACAGATTGGGTCTCACCACTATTATCATTAAAACCCCGTGATATGCGTGCCTCATTTCTGGGATCTCCTTTAGGATCAGATATGTTCCTCCTCGGACTCTGCCCTTCCTTATTGGGTTGCTTAGATCGCTCCTGTACGTAATTTCGCATCCCAAGATTTTTGGAGTTTCCAAATCGACGTCGCGATGACCGTTGGACGATGTTCCAGATCCCGTAGTTGGTCGTGCATGGCGTATCGTCGGCGCCGGTGACTTCTTTCCCTTTCTCCATATCTCGGTGGCGTTTCTGGGGTTCCCCAGTTTGTGCTGTGTTCCGTATTCCCTGTCGCTAACTTAACGGCATTCTCTTCTGTATTGCTTGGTTGCTGCTTCTTCATAGTTTCGTGTTTCTGATGTTGATGATCTGAACCAATATGTGTTGGGCACTCGTTGCATACTTCCTTGTCTGGGCAATTATCTCTGTGATGACCATATTTACCACACAAGAAACAGATTAGATGAAGTCCTTCGTAACCAATGACTCTTCTCTTGCCAAAAATACTGATAGCCGACTTAAGACATTTCTGGAGATCAATCTCGACGCATATCCACGCAAATCGACCTCTTTCACTGGTATGAGTTATCATATCTATCTTCAGTGTGCGCCCGATCAGAGAGCCCATTCGCTTTAGGCTGGTTGTGTTGAAGTATTCTAAGGGAAGAAGGGGTATTCTGATCCAGCAGGCGATTTTCTTTTGAACCTCAGCACACCAAGGATCGAAGTTTGGCCGCCAGCGTTGAACCAAGAGATATCTATCTCCTACCATCCAAGGTCCCTCTTGGTAGATATAATTCATATCCTCCTCATCTTCAAAGGAGACCACAAAGAAGCCATTGTCAAGATCTCTAGTTGTGAACGATTTGTTTGTCTTCCAGATATATGCCAGACTACTCTTCATCCCTCTTAGTGAGATAGATTTTCCCATAAGCTTTATTATTAGAGATTTTCGCCATGGCGCGCACCAAAGCTCATATTCTTCTTGCGTGACTTTGAAGGTAGGGCAGTCCTCTTTATCAGATTCTTCATGTCCAGGGGTGGTTCCTGTTGGTTCCTGCACAAAAAAGCTTTTAAGGTTAGCTATATAATCATTCCACGCATCGTCAATTACCTTACTCCCTTTGCGGTCTTGAGGTATGTTCGTTTCCTCCAAACCCGTGAGCTTTTCCTTGAAGGAGGTTCCAGGTGTAAACCCTTTGTCTACAGCTTCGTCCATTTCGTGTCTGATCTTCTTTTGAGTGTGTTCTCCTGGAAGGGAAGGAGTTTTAATATTACCTTATTTGATTCATGAGGAGAGGGGAGAAAGAAATATTTTGATATGGACAATTTCATCCTTATTTTATTTAAAATATAGGCATAATAATCATCACATGACAAAATATAAGCATAATGGTCACAACATGACAAATTACTGTCCTTTCCTTCCAAATCTTCCTAATTTTGGAAGGGAGGTTGAGGAGGGAAGGGGAATGAAATTTTTTTAAAATATTCCCTCCCCTCCTAAAATTTGTGTGTTACCAAATAAAGGGAAATGATTAAAATTTAAAATCCTTCCCCCTCCCTCTCCTCCCCTCCGAATCCCTCATACCAAACACACCTTTGAATGATTTATTTATTTAAAAGAATACTGAATTATCTTTTTAAAAGTGATTCAAATACCTCTGATAAGTTAACATAGCCCGAGATTACTAGATGTAAAATGCACGGTATTAATATTATATTTTAGGTTTATAATCTATGCGTGTTTCTTTTGTCATAGCCAAAAGAAAAAGTTTAAATTTCAAGGCTAAAAATTAACTATAAAATAAACCCAAAATAATTAACCTTCACGGATTCACCTTAAGAATCCACGAGTTTAATTATATTTTTAATTTTTAAAAATAGTATTTATTATTATTATTATTATTATTATTATTATTATAATAACTGTTACTGAATATGGGCTCGTGGATTTAAGTTTGCGCTCAACACTTTACGACATTTTGGGCCTTTATCAGTAATTGGGCTCACTGGAAAGGCCCACCTTGAAGGCCCAACAACTTTATTTCGTTCGAGTCACTGTTTATGCCCGGCCGAGTTTTTTTTTTTATATTATTTTTCCCCACAAAAATTAGATGAATCTCACCGCAAAGTTTTACTTACACGTTTGTCTGGGAACAGTGAGAGAAATAAGAAAAAAAAATTAAAAAAAAGTCAGAATGAGAATATCAGAAAAATACTGTACATATAACATGGGAATTTGCGACGACAAAAATAAAATATTTTATTGATTTTCGTCAATTGGACACTAAGGAGGAGATTGTGCAAGTTTGATTACAGGAAAAATCCCACAAAATTAAATTTCAAATTATTAAATCCTAAATTAAGTTTGGTAACAATTTTTAATAGATTTTAATAACACTAGACTTGTAAATCACCGTGTGTTTATTAATTCGGACTTAATTCTCAGAATATTCTGGCCATTGAAGAATGTACAGATGCAAGTTTGTTTATTCATATTTCAGTTATGGCTGCGTGATTTATTCTACTAAATTATTGAAAAAAAACATTGATAAATGAAAATAAGAGCGATTTAATAAAATAGACGACATAATCTCATGAAAAAGGTATACATGTATTGCTTAAATTATTAATTTTAATTGTAAAAATAATGTTCGAAGAAATGGAAGAACAGATTTCATGGATAACGACATATGAATAATGGAGCTTGTATATATTGATGATGATATTATTCATTTATCAAACAATTAAGAACAAAAGAATATATATTGCTGAACACCCAGCTAACTGGAAATCTGCATAGGCTGAGATATGTAGGTACATATAGTCACCAAAATATAGTTTTGAATTAATTGCAAGGGTTTTTAATTAATTTGACAATTAAAAGTGTTTAATCTTGTTTCCAACTGGTACATCTGCCATATAATTAAGGAGAGAGAACCCACCGACACGTTTCGCGTACAACATGTTCTATGACTGGCAGAAAAACAATATGAAACATGATGTTCTTATAGGGCCATTATTAATTTACAGCCACTTTAAAACAAACTAATTACGTTGGTCTAATAATGTAAGGCCCGGCTAAATACCTTTGGTTCTCAGATTTAAGTTCTAAAGAAGACGCCTTCATAAGAAGGGGAAGTCACAAATGTTAAATCGGATTAGCCGGTTGCTTAGATACCTAATAACAGGATTCAAGAAAGCGTGGGATATTGGATGATAATATGAAGAAAAAAAAAAAAAGCAACACGAACAAGATTCAAAGGGAAAAAAAACAAAATACATTATAATAATGAGTTTTTTTATAAAAAAAATTTATAATAATGAATTGCCAATGATAATAAGGCCGCGTTGAGGGAGGCCATTATGTGGTCAACGTCTTGATTAACAAATGCACGCTTTCCTTGACAAGCATTAAAAATTATAACACACAAATCATCCCCTGAATTATTTTTTTAAGATGACAAATTTCTTTTATCAAAGCCTAGTTCACTTACAATTCATCTACAGGGATGTTCATACTTCTACTTTTCCTGAGATAAAATGTACTACTTTTTTTTAAAATGTTTTTCATATTCAGAAAGTATTAATATTATGAATTTCAGATACCATCCATCAATTAATTTTTCAATTCGGTACTTTTCCCAAACTTTTTAATATTAAAAAGGAGGATGATGAATAATAAATTTAGGGTGTAGAAAAATATAAGAGGTAGAGTAATAAGGGAGGGAACATAAGAACACATGTTGAAATTTTTAAAAAAATAAAAATAAATGAAAAGAACCTTATAACCTTAACAGACAAAGCAATCTCAACAACTGCCAACACCAGATCCATAAGCAACAGCTCCTTCAAACCAAATCAATATGTGTGCCTTCCCCTTTCCCCTTTTTCTATTCTAATCATTGCAACTTTGTCAATCTTTATTAAATTATTTTTTAATATTAATATACTTTCATAAATGTACACGCATTTTTTACCAGGAAAATATGACTTATGGTCCCTAATTTTTCTTTAATTATTTATTCAGGTTCAGACTTTGACTCAAAATAATTTAATTATTGTAATCATTAGTTGTTTCGAGTTAAAATTACAAAAACAGATGAGTTTAATGCATAATTTTTTAATTTATAAAATTAGTGAATTTTTATGTTGTTTTGTTTTATACTTAAAACTAATCACGAGTCCATAATAGTTCACACCGATATAAAATATAAATAAATAAATAAAATATACATTGATGAGCCATCTATTTTAATACTAGTTTGATATAAATACTTAGTTTTTAACAAGGACCAGGAAAGACTGGGGAACACAAGGGTGATGATATGCCACCGGCCGGAAAATGTCAGCCTAAAAAGCTTGTTATTAAAATAAAGGATGTGATTAAACTTCCTGAATTACGCGTTTAATAATTGAAAACATATAATTCCAAGCATATCTATGTTGAATTCGTATGTCATCTAATTAATTAATTAATTGATTAAGTATTTTATTGATTGTGCTTTTTGTCATTACTTAACGTCCTTTTGATTTTATTTTGTTGGGTGATTTAGCGGTTGTTTGCTTCTCTCCCTATTTCCCCCCTTTCAAAACTAAAGATTAATTACATAAATGTATCTCTTTTCTTCTCCTAGAAAAAAAAATGGTTTACCTAAACACTAATCACTATTAATTTTATGCGTAGATACTTATGTCCATTATTAGTCCTCATAGTTTGATTTTGATTCTTACAATTTCAAATAGTTGATCCTGCTTTCTATGATTTCATAATTTTTTTTGTTTGAGTTTATGTATTGTTCTTATAAAGTTTTGATTTTTGTTCTTGTACTTAACTTCAGATTAAATTCTTATGAAACTATAATAATTAAAATTAACCATTTGAAACAGTAGGGAGTCGGGGATTAAAACCAAAATTAAATTGAACATCAACAACCCTATTAATTGTTTTTTTTTTGGGGGTTGTGCGATGCAAACGTGGACCTAGAGGCAATGCACGTAATCTGATTATACTACTTCTAGTTTTTAATATAAAACTAAGTTGATTAATTTAAAAAAATTAAAAAATTACTTGATTATAACATATATTATATGATTTTTCTGAAATACTTATGTGTATTATAAAATTATATATTTAGTTATAAGTAAAATAAATTAGTTTAAAAAATCATAAACATAACATTTTAGAATAATTTATTTAATTTTTTTAAATTAGTCAATTAACAAGGAGAAAGAACTTCAATTTTTTCCCCGACTCAGTTGACGACTTAACGTAAAGCTAATTCTCTGTATTTAATAAATTTATGTCCCATCAATAGCTTATGAGTAACACATCCGACTTCCTTCCATATTTTCGTAATTTTTTACGGTTAAAATACGTTACGTGCACTTCCCCCCAGATTCAACATGAATCATATTGTCTGTGAATTTTTGAACAATATAATTCCTTCTTTTTTTTCATCATATAGTTTCAATTTTCTATAAATATATTATTTTCTCTTGATTGAACGTTCGAGCGTGCATATATTTTAATTTTCCATCCGTCATTCATAAATATAGTTTTCATATTAAAATTCCATCTTATTTTTATTTATACAATTTTGTAACGATTTATTTAGTAGGTTTGGGTGAAAAAATATTACACCAAATCGAGGTCCTATTTTATGAACCCAATCCATCATTTTTTTTTAATAACTCAGAGTATTTTTAAACTATTTTAAGTTTCAGATTAATTTTGTCGAGCCGGAAACATTAAATTCAAAGCCATTCTAGTAAGTATACTTTTTAAGACTCAAATTTTATATTCTCTTTTTTATAAAAATAAGACGATTTATCATCTCAACTAACAATATATTGATATGATCTGTTGCTTCTAAACGGATTAGCCCATCAAAATTAAAAAAAAAAGAATAAACTTGTAATAAAACCACGCAGAAAGACCAGGTCTCATATCACGTGACCTTTTATTTCAAACCCACTGATCACGTGGAAGCCCCTGACTAATTTGCGTATTTTGCTCTAGCCTGCCGTTTTGGCCTCAAGAAACAGCTGTACCGATATGGAATGTTTATCTTCTGAGAAGTTAATTATCTTGACCACCGCATTTGCTACAAGATGTTTGCTTTTAATCGATTTAGAATTTTAATTTCAAGCTCAGAAATACAATCCTGTACCATCATTCCCTTATTACTGCATCTGCATCCATAGGATTTGGTCCATTTTGAACTAGATTTTATGTAAATGTAACATGGATTAAACATAGCCTTCAATTATTATTATTTTTATTATATGATTATCTAATTGGATTATATTTGAGCATTATGGATCTAATCGAAAATATTTTCCCTTCAAATGTTTTTTTTTCCTATTTACATGAACTTGAAAGTTTATATTTAAATTGTCAAAACCCTTTGTACTAAGATATCACTTGTTATTAAAATTATGGGTTCTTACAATTTGATTGAATTTTGATTTTAATTTTCATGGTTTCAAATCATGATTTTCGGTCCTTATAGTTTTATAAAAACTTGTTTGAGTTTAACAGTATATTGAGTATAGAGATTAAAATCAAAACTTATTAAAAACACAAAAACAAAGATCAAAATTCATTAAAATTTTGATTAAGGGTATTAACTTAGGCTAATTCTTTATGAAATTATAGGGATAAAAAATTATAATTTAAAATCATGGTCAACATTAAATTTGGATTAAACTGTACTAACCTTGAAATTATTATCAATATTATCGTCCTCGTCGAAATTAGGAGGCTTTGAACATTTCTCCTCATCTCGAAGCCCCAAACAATAAAAGATGCCTTGCCCACTTGCCATTGACAATGCTATACCTAAGTCATTATTAATGATTACATTAGTAAACTAAACTGTACTATACTGGTTAACCCAACTTAAAATGAACGTGGTTTTCTTTAGTTAATCTCTCAAATTTTTTTCCTCTTACACCGTCATTAACTTTAGCATTTATTCCAGATTTCACACATCACCTGTCTCAGGTAATAATGATTAATGACCACAATTTACTTTTTTCTTAATGAGTAACGTTGATGGTTAACTTGCTTAATTTGTGAAATTCAGATAATCACATCATTAGAGAAAGGCTTTTTTCAAATGTCAAGGGTGACTCAGGCCTCTTCATTATCTGTCACCTCCTGGTTCAGTATGAACAACACGTATAATAAAAACAACAAAATACAGGTAAAGAGCGAGTAGGCGCGGAAACAGAACAACCTTTTTTTGGGCTAGATGGGAGAGAGAGAACAAATTTGAAGAAACGGCGCAGGAAAAAAGCTTTCGTTTTTATGCGTCTCTTTTACTGTATGTAATGTGAAGAAGAACCATGTCGCTTCTCGTCACCTACTCTTGATAATTCCATCTCTTCTTCCTCTTAAAAGCCTCACCATTGCTTCTTCGTCTTCCTTGAATTTCATGTGACCCTTGTTTACTTCCCTCCAGCTTCACAACAGGGTCCGTCTCTCCCCATTTCTGATTCAATTCGAGGGCCCATTCGTTGTTTTTGAGAAAACCCAGAAAGTTTTATTGCACTGGAAGGAAGAATATGACAATGGGGTTGAGCCGGGCATGCGCTAATGGCTTCACCTCGCAGAGGACTTTTGGGGCTTAAGAGATCTAGTAACTGCGCTGCTTCAGAAAGTTTGTGAGTGTATTGCAGGTATTGATTTGAAATTTCTTAGTAAAGGTTCTCTTTGTAATGATTGTTTCATTGATCTCGTCACACTCGATGGGAAATCCTAGGGGGATGAAACAAAGTCCAATTGAGCAAACCGATTTTCCTGCACTGTCCCCTCTCCCCCATTTGCAAAGTGAATGAAGTTTCCAGGCTTGCATTCTTGGTTTTCAAATGTTGTCGAGGGCTAGCTTTCTTGCCACTGTGCGCTGTTGGGCATGTGCGATTTCAGTCTTTTAGAATAATTGAAATCAAATTGTTGAAGTTTTTCTTGCGCGGTCTGGTTCATAATTCATATGTGCTGGATTGGTCTGGGATTTGAAAAACATGGTCACGCGTCTATTCTTTTTCACTCTTCTTTGGGGAAAAGTACTTGACGATTTAGCTTCTTTATGAAATTCTGGATTATTTACTCTGTAAGTTTCGTTCAGGAAAAAAAGAAGAAGCTTCAGAGGGTCAGAAATTTGGCACAAGAGTTTCGTACTGAAACCATAGTCTTGTCTTACAAATGCGAAATTTTGCTACTTGATTTGCTGCATGCATTAAAGTGCCTTCTCATATTTTGACATCGACTTCTGCAGACATTTGGCATCAGCAAAATGGCATCTGGTTTGAATTCGGGGTTATCCAAGAAAACTTCTGTTTTTGGTCTACAAGCGTGGGAATTGATGGCAATGGCTGTTGGGTTGTTCATTATAATCATTCTTGTGGTTCTATCAATATGTCTTACAAAGCGAAAGAAATCCAGAAAAATCAACAGCAGCATGCTCCCCTTTAGCCATATGTCATCAGTTTCAGAAGAGATCAAAGAGATTAGAGTTGATCAAGTTTCGGCAAATAATCATCTGCAGGATGGTTCCTTCACGAGTTTGAATGACAGGTTTAGTGACCAGGAGTCTGCAAAGGCTTTAATCCAAGTGAAGAATGGGGATAATCTCAATAATAGTCAGTCAGGCTCATTTAATCATTTAGAGAAAGATGGTGTTGGCTCTCAATCAGGCGACGACAGTGGCTCTAAGACCAATTCTTCATACAGCCCCTTGTCTGGTTTGCCTGAATTCTCTCAACTAGGCTGGGGTCACTGGTTCACATTAAGGGACCTAGAACTCGCAACAAACAGGTTTTCAAGGGACAATGTAATTGGGGAAGGTGGTTATGGAGTTGTTTATCGAGGTCAACTAGTCAACGGGAATCCTGTGGCTGTTAAGAAGATTTTCAATAATGTGTAAGTAGACGGGAGTTTGTTTAGCTTTTGCAGTCTTTTCATTTTAAATTTTGATGTCTGCATACTCAACAAATTTCTCTGACAAGTGTTATGTGAATCTTGCAGAGGACAGGCGGAAAAGGAATTCAGGGTGGAAGTTGAGGCTATTGGTCATGTGCGGCATAAGAACTTGGTCCGACTTCTTGGATACTGCGTTGAAGGCACTCACAGGTAGAGTGTGTATATCTTGAAACCAAGACAGATAGATTACCACTGACGGCATTTTTTTGTATCTGCAATTCTGTATTCTTTATGCGGCTGTTTTGCCTCTGATTTCATCTTCATTTGAGTTCTATTTGATTAACACAATCCTGTAGGCTTATGATAAGATTAATATTTATTAATCCCAATTTGTGTTATTGGAAAATTTGTTACTTGCTTTGGTGATTTTATGTTAAAGTTTCATGTGCTTCCTCTAATCTCTGGTTACCAGTTTGTATTATTTCAGTTCATGATATTCATGATGAATGCCCTATGAATTTCAGGTTGCTGGTTTATGAGTATGTTAACAACGGCAATTTAGAACAATGGCTACATGGAGCAATGCAGAAACAGGGGTATCTTACTTGGGATGCTCGGATGAAAATTCTCCTTGGGACGGCTAAAGGGTTTGTTCATTTGTTCCATATCTGGTTTACTGCATTCCCTGATTAACTGTCTCTGATGTGTAATTATATGTTGCAGGTTGGCTTACTTGCATGAGGCTATTGAACCAAAGGTGGTACATCGTGATATTAAGTCAAGCAATATTTTGGTTGATGATGACTTTAATGCCAAAATATCTGACTTTGGGCTGGCTAAGTTGCTGGGTTCTGGGAAAAGTCATATCACAACTCGAGTAATGGGTACTTTTGGGTAAGCTATTCTCTGTTTAATGCAATTCAATTAGAAGTCTGCTAGTTTAAGACTTCTTGGCATTTTTATTTTGAGCCTGTATTTTCCTTACAATTGTTAAGGGTGGTGCAGTGATGAAAGTCCCATGGTGCAAACTAAAATTTACATAACTAAATTTCTATGTTAACTTTCATCTTTATAGCAATCTCATGCTTATAGTCAAATCTAAATCTAAAATATGTTCATGCCAAATGGAACTACTGAGAATTACATATTTCTTTATGGTTGTCTGTGGCTTGCTAACTGCCTTCTCTTCCTCTCTTGTGTTTGCATTGCATTTTCAGATATGTGGCTCCAGAATATGCTAATTCTGGCTTACTAAATGAGAAGAGTGACGTTTATAGCTTTGGTGTGTTACTCCTTGAAGCCATTACCGGAAGAGATCCTGTGGATTACAGCAGACCAGCAGATGAGGTATGTTATTTGTATTTCTTATGTGCTACTTAGAATGGAATGAATCATATTATTTTGACTGATGAGACTATCCTTAACATTTTTGCAGGTAAATTTGGTTGACTGGCTCAAGATGATGGTAGGGAATAGGCGTTCAGAAGAGGTGGTGGACCCAAAACTTGAGACTCGCCCATCGACAAGTGCCCTTAAACGGGCTCTTTTGACTTCACTGAGGTGTGTTGATCCAGATGCCGGAAAAAGGCCAAAGATGAGTCAAGTTGTCCGCATGCTTGAATCAGAAGAATACCCTATACCTCGAGAGGTTTGACTTCTGATTCTGATCTTTTTTCAAAATCACACGAAGTTTACAGTTTTGTGTGGCAGTTTGTGTTTTTGACTACCATATCTGGTTTATTGCAACAATAACAGAAAAATTTTACTTGTGGCATAACTATAATTGAGGAGAACATGGCTTAGCTCATTTGGCCGAACAGATCTATGTCAGGATTTTGCATTCCCCCTTTTGACTTCCCGGTCTCGTATTTCCATATGAAACGGATTCCTCTCTCTTTCTTTTCTTTGCTTTGTATTATGCTTTAGTAATTATTACTCAAGTACTCAACAGTTTCCATATCTTTTTGTTTCCTTTTTAAAGTAGGGACGTGAATGTTACCTTCTCAAAATCACTTTGTTATTTTTTTTAATCTATTTCCATTTGTGTACAAAACAAGCTTCCAGTCCGACTTCATGCCTCCCAGGTTATATATTTCTGGACTGGCCCTTCACTATTCCAGGCATGCTAATGGTGTCTACCTGATATTCTTGGACTAATCTATTAATACTACCATTTTTTATCGCAATAGAAGAAAGCTACAATGAAACATCCATATTGAGACCGTTTCAAATCAAAGCATGATGAATATCGGTGACATTTCAGGATAGAAGGCGGCGAAAGAGTCAGGCAGGAATCGTGGAGAGTTCTGATACAGAAAAGAGTGACAATCCAGATAACAGGTCAAATGAGAGAAGGAACCAGAGGAAATAGATGATGCAGCATGAGGGAATTGACGATACAAGTGACAGGAAAAATTTTGCTTTCTTCTGAGTTTTCTTTAAAGTTGTTGTGAGTCCTGGAGCAAGGACGGTGGCATGCTTTATATACATATATACATATATATAGATATATAGATAAATATATGGACACCTGTTTGTTGGTACGGCATAGCTTTGGTAGAAGTTAGAATGTTGGCTTGGGCATTGTGTTTGAATATGGCACTCAGCGGCTCCCTTGCACTAGCGGTGTGTACAGTTCATTGCTATATTTTCTTTTCCTTATCTTTCTTCTTTCTTTATAATTAGGCTCATCAATCAATCGCTCTTTTGCAAGTTAACAAGAGAGCTTCTTTAGCAAAAACGAGAACCAACACGAATTGTTTTTTACTTTTGTATAGATGAAGTGAAGCATTCTTTGTTTCTTTTTTGGTATATATTGCACCTGTGTTTAATACGCAGATGCATGTACACATGCTTACCCTTGTTTTGGGGCGGAAATAAAAGTTTTTACATGCACGTATGGCTAAAAGGCCAAGTTTTTTTCTTCCAATTATTTAGTTTATTTTGAAATGTTGATTGCAATTTTTTATTAATAGCGGGTTTGTTTGAATTAATGTTTGTAAAAGTTATTTTTATTCCAAATAACTTTTGCAAACTAAGGGCAAAAATTAATTAGTGTAATATGATTTATATTTGGATGTATTTTTATGAACATATTAGTTTGATAAGAATTTGTTTGGATGATATATTGAGGTCAGTTACAGAAGGTTTAAATTTGAAAAAACCGTACTGTGAATTTCCTAGTTAAGTTGTCTCATACTATAATTGATAGCTTTTATATTATTGATCAACCTTCACTTCTGTGTCCAGAGGCGAATAGTGATGAAAGGGTTTAGTTTTAATCTTTTGCTTTGCTTTGAGTGATGATATCTAGATTTTCATTAAAAAAAATTTGAAGAAAAAAGCTCAAAGTCAAAATGATCGAAAGCTATTCTAAACAAGTTCAAATTGCCAAATTTTTGAAGTCATGTAATGAAGGTTACTCTATTAAAAATGTATTTGCATATACAAACAAGAGAGAAGGGGGAATTGCAATGAAATCTCAAATACAAAATATAATTACAAAAAATTTAGTAACAACAAAGTAGCCTATAATGACAAGTTTTAAAATAGTAAACAACAATTTCTCATTTGTTATTTAGACTTATTAATAATTATATTTTTTTTCTTATAACTTTATTGTAATTCTCCCTGCAGACAAACTCAAACTTCGGTCATCATGCCTAAATGGAATCCACCCGCCTCCCCTATTCCAGAGGTCTAGCCTCGTGCTTCTTTTTTTTTTTAATAAATAATGTTCCATTGATCAGATTCATGGTGTATTAAAAATCGAAATTATTTCATACAAATGGTGATTGAACAACTGTTTAGACATCTAATTGTTACACTCACTCATGTGCACATATTATTTTTTTGAGATTAAAGACTTGAAGTATTATATTCTAACCATTGAATTGGTAATCTCTCTTCATGATTAGTCAAATGATACAAGATAAAAAATGTATTGTAAATTTTAATTTTTAAAAACTTATTTTTATGACGCGAAATTTTGAATTTATTTTTAATATACCAGCAAATTGAGAAATTCTTAACCCTATATCTATTTACACTGGCTCTTACATTTTTAACTTTGTATATAATAAGAGTATAGCCCATACACCCCCACAAGAGGAGAGTTGAGGGTACTGGTCTTCATATATTTAGAGGGAGATTCCGGTGAGAGGATTGAAAAAAGATGGAATATAATTGGATTCTGCAAGTTATCATCAAAATGATGCTGCCAAACAAATCTCAGATACCCAGTGTAAAGTAAATTCTACCTCCGATCTTTAATATAAGGTTACGTTTGGTAGAAAGCATTGGAAATGAGGGGTTGGGATTGAGATTACAATTAAAAAAATCTATTAAGAGAGTGTTTAGTATAAGAGATTGTTTGATATATGAGATTAGCCAAAGCTATGTATGTGGGATTGGAGAATACCATGGGAGAAGTGGTATTCCCCAATCCCACCTTTATGTGTATACCTAATCCATATAACAAACAATTATTCATATTAAGTACTATTTTAATGATTTTTTTAATTGTAATCCCAATCTCAATCCTTCATTTTCAATGCTTCGTACCAAACGGGACCTAAGAGTTAGTTAAGAGATTAGATTTGGTTTTAAATATAAGAACTCAATTTATTTTGTCTTTCATCTTTTTTCAAATATTCTTATTAATTGTAAGGGGTTTCTATCAAGGGATAATTCCAATCACCCATTGAAGAGGATTAGTTTAGGAAAACTAACACATTTGTGACAAATAATCAACTTAACTAATTTTTTAATATCTCTAAATTAGTTATCTAGTTTTTATATTAAGGATTGAAGATTTTGTGTGTGTGTGTGTATGCTGGCGTAAATAAACGAAGAATGTAACTGAAATTTAAGACTCTGTGCATGAATTTCTCATGCGTTTTTATCTGATGAGGGGTTCAAATAAAATTGTGGTATGTAATGCAAGATCCTATTCTTTAATTTCTCTCTCTCTCTCTCTCTCTACTTCTTTCTTTATATATCTCAACGCAACATATGACCAATAACCAACCTCCATCTGAAAACCATGAGATCCATCACTTTGATTCTTAAATTGATAGGGCAAAAAGCAAGAAAACTAATTAAAGGGCCCCCACGTGCTTTTTGCACATTTAGCAGAGCTGGAATCTAGAGTTATTTATTGAGATAAAGGTTTAAAAAGATATTCTCCTGGGTTGGACAACAGATATACTCATCCGATTCTTAACGTAAGATCTATTTAACTAATTTGATTAGATTAAGGAAATTAGGTAAGTTAGTTAATTATAAAAATATGATATATTTTTTTTAAAACACCATAATCATCTTCCTCAATATCCTCTCTCATTCTTCCACTTAATTATGGTTGAGGGAGTATTTAAAGGGATAATTTAAGAAAAATTGATAAATATGAAAAATAAGTCTTATATTTAGGACCAAAATCAACTCAACAATTAGGTCTTATATTAAAGACAAGAGGAGTACAATAATTAAACATATTGTTGCCAAAAGCAAATCATATGTAGAAGATAGAAGAGTTTTCACTATATATATTTTTTTGATGAAAGATTAAATCCTACATTTTCAAGTCTTATAATAATAACATTCAAAGTATACCTCAAATTAAACTGCACACACACACATCAGCTGTCTCTTCTCGTACGTAGACACAACAACGTAAGAAAACTAGAGGGGGTCGACGGAAGAGAATCTGAATTTGGTCCTTGCGTGCATGAGTTGAGCAATTGTAGCAAGTAGCAAGAGAATTAGAATGTGAGATTCTCGGTCTCTCTTTTTGTTCTTAGAATATCTCAACCCCGCCGGCCTTGAGGATATGAGATGGGGATATTGGTCTTATCCCTTAATAATTGAAAGGCCTCACAAACAGAGAAACTCAACTAATTCGTCCCGTAGTAGCTATAGGAAGCTTCATAGTTTTGAAACTTTAATGATTTGTACGTAAAAACATGGGAATTAGATATCATTGCAACTTGTTTTATTTGCCCAAAACGTAACGTAACAATAGAATTAAAATGCTCACGACTGAAGAAATAAATGTGTGCAGTTTCGATCGGAAACGTCTTTGTGTATGTGATGATCTAAACTGGCAGAAAGGACATATAGTGAGATTCTCTCTGCTTTTCTTAAATATGCCAACTAACATCTTTCTGTGCCACCACTTAAAGATGAGGTTCTATCAGTAAGAGAACACCACGTTTTGATTCCTAAATTGAAAGGAATTGAAGGCCAGGGTCCCCATGCCCGTGGAGTTTCATATTTCATGTTCTAATAATATACACACTCCTCAGATCAAAGTGATTTGAAAATCATCAAAACATGTTTAATAATATGCCTTTACTTTATTTCAATAAAGTTATACTAAAAGGTGTAAACATATACAGATAGCGTACGTGGCTATATCCTCTACCGAAGTTTTTTCTTCAAGTTGTATGGCTGCTGCTTTCATCCATTTGTTTGTTTCATATATTATCAAGAAAACTAACCTTTGCTGCTGCTGCGAATTGATGTTACTAGGAGGAAAACTATTCTTTTTCCCCGGGGGGGGGGGGATGTTTGAGTCAGTTTTTTCTCTTGCCCAATTGAGAAGCAGGTAGATAGTCTAAGATTATAAATGAGATCAACCTTGTTACTTTTTACTTAATAACGGAGAAGCTTTCGTACCATTGGAGTATAAAGTTACCGACAAATGTTTAAATTAGTTGAATTTCATGACTCATGAAGATTAAACTACTGATTTGTGACAATGCACTCGCTAGAGTAATAACTGGATTGTGAAAATGAGTTCACCTTTCAAGTTACCAAGGATCGCTAGCTATAGCATATGCATAGTGCCGAAACAGAAAGGGGCCAAGATTCCACTGTCGCTATAGCAACGTCTGTGTAATTCATCCCTTTAACGAAACAGGCAACGCGCACAGACGAATAAACTAATGAATTAGACAGAAAAGGACACTGGCAAAACCACAACACACAAAAACAAGGGTGGAGATGACATTAACTCCTATCTTGTAAGCATATTCTAATTATCTGAAAAAGACATCCCCCATACGTTGTTTTGTTAAAAGGTTATTCTGTGCCAACGTGTGTTTGCATATAAAGTTTTAAACACTACCCTGTGCCTATCGTTTCCTCTGTGGATACACTTCGCCCCCAGGGTCTTAATTAATTGCCAAATCAAATGTTTGTGCGGTAATATATAGAAGTCCAAAGAAAACTAAGGGTTCAAATAGAATATATAATCTTAGATGTACATATACATATGTATAATCATCCTTACTGCTATAGGGCTTCCAGAAGAAAATGACGTTCATTTTCTGATGTCGTACAAGGAAGAAGATGTCAACGTCGTCCAAAGAATCTTAGGAAGTTTAAGAGATTAGGAACGTAAAAAGTGAACTCAGTGAAACAAATATAAATAGGCAAGGCCCTGTGCACTGGATCTGCATACCCATCCATAACTCAAACTCGTCGACCAGTGAATTATTATCACCATCATGCCTAGGGAAACAGATCCTCTTGTCGTTGGACGTGTCGTTGGAGATGTTTTGGACCCTTTTACGAGGTCAGTGCCCATGACAGTCATTTACGGTAATAACAGAGAGGTCATTAACGGCTGCGAACTCAGACCCTCCCACGTGGTTAACCCACCAAGGGTTGAAGTTGGCGAGGGTGACCTCAGGACCTTTACACTCTGGTACGTACACTATACAACAAGCTTTTCAATTTCTCATACACATACAGTTCAGTAGTACCTAACCTCTCTTTAATCCTCGCGTTTTAATCATAAAAAGGTAATAATACCTAACTTCATTTTTAACTTTGTGTGTGTGTGCATGCAGATTATGGTGGACCCTGATGCTCCTAGCCCAAGTGACCCAAGTTTGAGAGAGTACTTGCACTGGTGATCCTCCCCCCTTCTTTCTTTTCTTCATTCTATGTCAACTTGATACATATAGAATATCTTACCTTTCTCCCTTCATATCTCTGTTCTTTTAGTTCAAGTTTTATGCGATTTACAGGTCGCGCTGTTTGAATTACCCAGTTTATTACACTTCGCGCTGTTTGAATTATATTACAAGTTAACCGTGCATGCCATGAAGCTTTGATATGCAAATTTTAACCAAACATGAGAGGTCATTTTCAATTTGTTAATCTTGATATGAACTTTACCGTTTAACAACTGTGTATAAAGAACTCAACTTTTTTCCATGTGGACAGGTTAGTAACTGATATTCCAGCGTCCTTGGGACCAAGCTACGGTAACTATATATAATTTTTTTAGCTTTCCTTTTCTTGTCTACCGTAAAACTCGCTTTTGATGATGATATATACATCTGTAAATATATTTTTATGTATATATACACTAGGGCATGAGGTCGTGAGCTACGAGAATCCAAGGCCATCGATGGGGATTCATCGTTATGTCTTTGTGTTATTTCGTCAATCAGTGGGACGACAAATCATAGATGCTCCTGGATGGCGTCCAAATTTCAGCACTCGTGACTTCGCTGAGCTCTACAACCTTGGACCTCCTGTCGCTGCTCTTTTCTTTAACTGCCAACGTGAACCTGGTTCTGGTGGAAGAAGACGATAGACACACACACACACACACAAACTCTTGTAGTATGGTCTATAGGAATAAAACAAATATCAAGTTTCTGATCTGATCGCAGTTGTGAATCATGCGATCTGCTTTACACACTCACTTCACTGTTATACCTGGAAAATGTAGTGTATATGTGATCCATGAGACCAATTTTATGTACGAATCTAGACAAGATCATATATATATACATACACAGATTATATATTACGTACTGGCAGGTATTGTTTTACTTGCAAATTATCACTTTGTTTCTTCAAGGTATAGGTCGTCTGTGCCTCACCAAAAATTAAAGAAACTTATGTACGGCAAATTATATGCATACGAGGTAGCCGTCTTAGTACGACCCAACTGAGCAATTGATTCGTCTTTTAATTGCTTTGCGGGTATCCACTATCCACACGTACAGAGCAAAGCCAAAAGATATTCTATGAATTTTGACAGGGGGTTCAATCGCATCTTGATGCACATGCATGTTGCCTAAAGTAAAAAGGATTCCCATTCATATTTGTTTTCATGAACGAATGCGACATTTTCAGGGCCTATACTTAATACTCTTCCGACCCTTTAACTAATTTGATTAGATTAAAAAAATTAAAAAATTAGTTAACTATAATAAATATGACATTTTTTTTAAAAACATACATTAATTATCTTCTTTATATTTTCTTTTTCTCTCATAGGTTGATGGAGTATCAATATAGGTGATTTTAAAAAAATTGATAAATATAAGAAATAAGTCTTATATTAAAATTAGAATCAACTCCACAATTAAGTTTTATATTAAGGACCGGAAGAGTATTTTTTTTTTAACTAAAGAAAATATGAGAAAAACCTAAGTTTGGGACTTCTAATGTGTCTTTCTCTAATGCCCTTTGTAATACTCTAAGTTTTCATATGTTTTTTTTTTTTAATCTCTTGTTGTTATCAGATTTTGCATAAACCAGCGACACTTTGACGTCTTATAAGTATAAAATGGTTCAATTTTGAAATTTTTTTAATTATTTTTCAAAAAAATAAATCAAAATTGCACAACTTTAGTTTTTTTTTTTTTTTTAATCATGAAAAATTTAACGTCAAAACGTCACTCATTTTACATAGACTCCAATGTTCAAGAGGAAAAAACCATTTTGAAAGATATTAGAGAGAGGCACATAAGAAACCCAAACTCGAATCAGAACCGTTCTGCTGCGATGCAAGTTGCTTTAATTTCTGTTCTCACTGGTTGTTCATATATTCTCGGGCCTCCCCCCTTTCACTACCAGATCGTATCTCATTCCCCCACAAACAAACAGAGACCCACGATCGAGCTAGGGTCGATCTCTGCAATATTTCTTGATGGATATGCAAAATTTATTAGAAACCAGATACATCCCTAACCTGAAGACACACCTAAACAAGTATAATATTATATGTATAAATAAATTTGCAAATCATGATTAATTAGTATAAATATATGCTAAAACAAGCGTATAAAAACAACAGATTAAAGGAGGGATAGCTAGCATGGTCCTTCTCTGTATCCCCATCACCTTATTCCATGATCTGATAAAAAAGCTGACCATGGCCACTAGTGAAAATCCAAGTTGATCGTCCCCACGAGCCACCAAAAAAGAAAAAAAAAAGAACTGACACAAAAAAGTCGAACGATGCTTTGGACGACACACTACTACTACGGAAGAAATCAAATAATGAGCCTATATATATATAAATGGCAGCCAGGGTTGGCCAAGTATCTGCCTATATACAAGAGAAGTCTTCCGTGGAGGTGATGATGACATCAACGGATCCTCTTGTAGTTGGAGGCGTAGTTGGAGATGTTTTGGATCCTTTTACGAGGTCAATCTCAATGAGGGTCACTTACAGTAATCACAGAGAAGTCTTCAATGGTCTTGAACTCAAACCCTCCCATGTTTCTAGCATTCCAAGGGTTGATGTTGGCGGCGATGACCTCAGGACCTTCTTCACTCTGGTGTGTGCGCGCGCTCTCATCTCTATCTCTATATACTTCTAGCTTTAATTTCCGTTCTCTTTAAACTTTATTTTGTCACTTGGAAAAGATATACATGTGTGTGTGTGTGTGGTGTGTGTGTGTGTAGTGACTTGCTTTATATGCATGCAGATTATGGTGGACCCTGATGCGCCGAGCCCAAGCGAACCAAATATGAGAGAGTACTTGCATTGGTGAGTTTTCCCTCTATTAGTTTGTGAACTTGATCATGTAATATATAGACAGAAGCTTAGATATCCCTGGCTTATATATTTTGTTCGATAGATCCTGGTTTTTACTCTGTGTGTGTGTGTGTGTGGGTGTGTGTGTGTAATTGAGTTATAATTTAATGTTGATCTGCTTCATATACGTACAGGTTGGTAACTGATATTCCAGCGACTACAGGACCAAGCTTCGGTATGTATTTATGTTTTGTGTGCGTGTGTGCCTTTTTTTTTACCTTTGTTCTCTCCTCCTTATTCCTGCAACACACAACATATATGTATATATTGAATGAAGGTGATATTTGAAGATACATATATATATGTATATATGTATAGTGGCTGAAGGTGATATATTTGAAGATGTATATGTGTTGTATACAGGGCGAGAGATAGTGAGCTATGAGAGTCCAGGGCCAACGATGGGGATTCATCGTTACGTGTTTGTGTTATTTCGTCAATCAAAGGGAAGACAAATGGTCGATGCTACTGAGTGGCCGCGTCAGAATTTCAACACTCGAGATTTCTCTGTGCGCTTCACCTCGGATCTCCTGTAGCTGCTCTGTTCTTCAACTGCCAACGACAAGCTGGTTGTGGTGGAAGAAGAATATAATGCACACACAGTACACAGTATATAATAAATATACGAATAAATTAAAGATTTGATTTTGATCGAATCTGGAAGGTTATAATTAGACAATTCAGTTCTCCAGGAGACTGTATCTGTGTGATAAAGATAGAAAGTCATTAAGGAAACCGAATAATGTTTGAGCAATATTAATCCTGATGATATGTCATGAGCATATAATATTACCTTTGTGATTGTGTTTTTGTTACTTGAATTAATTATTGTCGCTCGCTTGCGTGTTTGGTCAATTTCAATTTGCTTCTTATCAAGATTCGATGCCAATGAGTGATACTCCTCCTGTCCTTAATATAAGACCCATTTAACTAATTTGATTAGATTAAAGAAGTTAGGTAAGTTAGTAATTAAGAAAAGTGACACATTTTTCCTAAAACACCATAATCATCTTTCTTAATACCCCCCTCTCCCTATTCTACTTGATTGTGGTTGAGAAAGTATCCATAGAGATAATTTAGAGAAAATAATAAATATAATAAATGGGTTTTTATATTTAGAACCAAAACTAACTCAAGAATTGGGTTCTATATTAAAGACCGGAAGAGTAACATCTATTGTATAGTACTCCTCCAATCCTAAATATAAGACCTTTATACACATTAGTATAAGGGTCCTATATTTAGGACCGGAGGAGTATGTAATTAATAATATTGTAAATTTAGATTAAGTTGCAGAATTAGATGAGTTTCTATTTTTTTTTTAACTGAAAATTCCTTAACTCCGCCTCTTTAAACGGGTGAATATATATCTAAACATAGCTTGAAAGTGTTTTTCAGAAGAAAGAATAATTGAGGGTATTAGTCGTATTATATCTTTCAAAGATTGTTTCCATTGTATTTACGAGTTTTCTTTTTCTTAATCAGAGTTAGCCATACTTTAGCAGTGTGTTTGTTATTTTAACATAAATAAATATAATGTAGAAAATATTTCAATTTAAATTTATAAAAAAAACTATAATTTAAGCATAAATTAGACATGCTTCTATAGACAGAGTTTTTAAAATAGGTAGCATTGTTTATAACTTGTAAATAATGTTACGTCATAAAGTTTATCACTACTTAGCATCAGAAGCATAACAATATGGAATAGATTCAGAGTTTGAAACTAAAGGTGACTGGTCTTGAAAGACAAGACAAGAATTTCATCAACATAGTTACAGATAATCTGTCAAATTATTTGTTTGTCTTTGTGGAAAATAGTTCACAGTTTTCTGACAAAGAAAGTTTTTTTTAAAAAAAATGGAGAATCTAACAGGAACAAGAGCATAAAGTTTTCCAAAGAACTCAAACGATTACTCTTTTCTCAAGAAACTGAAAGTTAGAACAGATTTTGCCACTTACATTACCATAATCTGTTAATGAAAGTGACAGAACAAGGTCTCAAAATACCTAACAACAAAGTCTCAAAATGTTGCAACTAAGTAATCTCACAGAACAAGCTATTAAATTACACATACAATACAGAAGATACTTGTAGACTATCAGCTTAAGTT